>NC_060175.1:101615825-101655825 GCF_021184085.1 Oncorhynchus gorbuscha | reverse complement strand
ACAATTGAGACATGGATTGTGTACGTGTGCCCTTCAGAGGGTGAATGGGCAAGACAAAATATTGAAGTGTCTTTGAACGGTAGGAGGTGCCAGGGTGCACCGGTTTGAACGGTAGGAGGTGCCAGGTGCACCGGTTTGAACGGTAGGAGGTGCCAGGTGCACCGGTTTGAACGGTAGGAGGTGCCAGGTGCACCGGTTTGAACGGTAGGAGGTGCCAGGTGCACCGGTTTGAACGGTAGGAGGTGCCAGGTGCACCGGTTTGAACGGTAGGAGGTGCCAGGTGCACCGGTTTAGGAGGTGCCAGGTGCACCGGTTTGAACGGTAGGAGGTGCCAGGTTTGCGGTAGGAGGTGCCAGGGCACCGGTTTGAGGAGGTGCCAGGTGCACCGGTTTGAAGGAGGAGGTGCCAGGTGCACCGGTTTGAACGGTAGGAGGTGCCAGGTGCACCGGTTTGAAGGTGCCGGTAGGAGGTGCCAGGTGCACCGGTTTGAACGGTAGGAGGTGCCAGGTGCACCGGTTTTTGCCAGGTGCACCGGTTTGAAGTAGGAGGTGCCAGGTGCACCGGTTTGAACGGTAGGAGGTGCCACCGGTTTGAACGGTAGGAGGTGCCAGGTGCACCGGTTTGAACGGTAGGAGGTGCCAGGTGCACCGGTTTGAGTGTCAACAACGTACCATAATGTTTTGTAGACTCCGTGTAGAATTAGCCTACTGCATGCAGAAAACGACCTTGGTGGTTAGGAGCTACTGAATCATTCATAGAAATAGAATGACTAGATCAGGGAAAGCCCAATTAGCAGCCTGATTTCTATGGTGCTAGCTAGATTAGCCTGGTTAAACCAGACTGAATTCCTCTCTCACAAATTTAGCAGGCTACAGCTACACAGTTTTAATGATAAAGCTGTGCTTTCTAAAAACTAGTCAGAAATATAATTAATAGATTGTGGAAAGCCCAATTCTATTTATTTTTAGCTAGCTACATAGCCTCGATAGAGCCCAGCATACTGCATTCTCTTGGAATTCTTTTTATCGACTGGCGTATTAAAACCAATATCAGCTTGATCGTGATTTATATATGATAACCATGGGGCGTTTCTCCTCTCGTTCTAGTGCTAGTCAACCCTATGTATTAGTCTGATATATATATATGATAACCATGGGGCGTTTCTCCTCTCGTTCTAGTGCTAGTCAACCCTATGTATTAGTCTGATATATATATATGATAACCACGGGGCGTTTCTCCTCTCGTTCTAGTGCTAGTCAACCCTATGTATTAGTCTGATATATATATATGATAACCATGGGGCGTTTCTCCTCTCGTTCTAGTGCTAGTCAACCCTATGTATTAGTCTGATATATATATATGATAACCACGGGGCGTTTCTCCTCTCGGTCTAGTGCTAGTCAACCCTATGTATTAGTCTGATATATATATATGATAACCACGGGGCGTTTCTCCTCTCGTTCTAGTGCTAGTCAACCCTATGTATTAGTCTGATATATATATATGATAACCACGGGGCGTTTCTCCTCTCGTTCTAGTGCTAGTCAACCCTATGTATTAGTCTGATATATATATATATGATAACCACGGGGCGTTTCTCCTCTCGGTCTAGTGCTAGTCAACCCTATGTATTAGTCTGATATATATATATATATGATAACCACGGGGCGTTTCTCCTCTCGGTCTAGTGCTAGTCAACCCTATGTATTAGTCTGATATATATATATATATATGATAACCACTATGGGTCTGTTTCTCGGGGCGTTTCTCGTTCTAGTGCTAGTCAACCCTATGTATTAGTCTGATATATATATATATGATAACCATGGGGCGTTTCTCCTCTCGTTCTAGTGCTAGTCAACCCTATGTATTAGTCTGATATATATATATGATAACCATCGGGGCGTTTCTCCTCTCGTTCTAGTGCTAGTCAACCCTATGTATTAGTCTGATATATATATATATATGATAACCACGGGGCGTTTCTCCTCTCGTTCTAGTGCTAGTCAACCCTATGTATTAGTCTGATATATATATGATAACCATGGGGCGTTTCTCCTCTCGTTCTAGTGCTAGTCAACCCTATGTATTAGTCTGATATATATATATATATATGATAACCACGGGGCGTTTCTCCTCTCGTTCTAGTGCTAGTCAACCCTATGTATTAGTCTGATATATATATATGATAACCATGGGGCGTTTCTCCTCTCGTTCTAGTGCTAGTCAACCCTATGTATTAGTCTGATATATATATATATGATAACCACGGGGCGTTTCTCCTCTCGTTCTAGTGCTAGTCAACCCTATGTATTAGTCTGATATATATATATATATGATAACCACGGGGCGTTTCTCCTCTCGTTCTAGTGCTAGTCAACCCTATGTATTAGTCTGATATATATATGATAACCATGGGGCGTTTCTCCTCTCGTTCTAGTGCTAGTCAACCCTATGTATTAGTCTGATATATATATGATAACCATGGGGCGTTTCTCCTCTCGTTCTAGTGCTAGTCAACCCTATGTATTAGTCTGATATATATATATATGATAACCATGGGGCGTTTCTCCTCTCGTTCTAGTGCTAGTCAACCCTATGTATTAGTCTGATATATATATATGATAACCACGGGGCGTTTCTCCTCTCGTTCTAGTGCTAGTCAACCCTATGTATTAGTCTGATATATATATATATGATAACCACGGGGCGTTTCTCCTCTCGTTCTAGTCAACCCTATGTATTAGTCTGATATATATATATATGATAACCATGGGGCGTTTCTCCTCTCGTGCTAGTCAACCCTATGTATTAGTCTGATATATATATATGATAACCACGGGGCGTTTCTCCTCTCGTTCTAGTGCTAGTCAACCCTATGTATTAGTCTGATATATATATATATGATAACCACGGGGCGTTTCTCCTCTTGTTCTAGTGCTAGTCAACCCTATGTATTAGTCTGATATATATATATATATGATAACCACGGGGCGTTTCTCCTCTCGTTCTAGTGCTAGTCAACCCTATGTATTAGTCTGATATATATATATATATGATAACCACGGGGCGTTTCTCCTCTCGTTCTAGTGCTAGTCAACCCTATGTATTAGTCTGATATATATATATATGATAACCACGGGGCGTTTCTCCTCTCGTTCTAGTGCTAGTCAACCCTATGTATTAGTCTGATATATATATATGATAACCATCGGGCGTTTCTCCTCTCTTTCTAGTGCTAGTCAACCCTATGTATTAGTCTGATATATATATATATATATGATAACCACGGGGCGTTTCTCCTCTCGTTCTAGTGCTAGTCAACCCTATGTATTAGTCTGATATATATATATATATATGATAACCACGGGGCGTTTCTCCTCTCGTTCTAGTGCTAGTCAACCCTATGTATTAGTCTGATATATATATGATAACCACGGGGCGTTTCTCCTCTCGTTCTAGTGCTAGTCAACCCTATGTATTAGTCTGATATATATATGATAACCACGGGGCGTTTCTCCTCTCGTTCTAGTGCTAGTCAACCCTATGTATTAGTCTGATATATATATATATATATGATAACCACGGGGCGTTTCTCCTCTCGTTCTAGTGCTAGTCAACCCTATGTATTAGTCTGATATATATATATATATATATATGATAACCACGGGGCGTTTCTCCTCTCGTTCTAGTGCTAGTCAACCCTATGTATTAGTCTGATATATATATATATATGATAACCATGGGGCGTTTCTCCTCTCGTTCTAGTCAACCCTATGTATTAGTCTGGAACCTTGTCATTTGCTCAGCTTTATTCATGTAGATATAAAACAGGGATTAAGAGACATATCTAATGGATAAATTACTAAAAATGTTAAAAGTACTCTATATCTAAAGAGAACATCACCGACTAATATAAAGTGTCCCTGCCCAAACAGACTCTTGCCCAAACAGACTCTTGCCCAAACAGACTCTTGCCCAAACAGACTCTTGCCCAAACAGACTCTTGCCCAAACAGACTCTTGCCCAAACAGACTCTTGCCCAAACAGACTCTTGCCCAAACAGACTCTTGCCCAAACAGACTCTTGCCCAAACAGACTCTTGCCCAAACAGACTCTTGCCCAAACAGACTCTTGCCCAAAGCCTAAACGTTGCAGTGCTTTAAAAAAGCGCACTCCATTTCATTCAGCGATAGGATGGTGATATGCCCAGCAATCTGTCGAGCCAACAGGTTTTCCCTAGTCAGAGTGGAAGCGGTATGATCCTCTTTACTGAGTCGAGTATTGCTGCCTGCACACCAACTGCTTGAGGAGACAGATTTATTACAAATGGATGCATTAGATAGCACTGCTGTGCTTCACCAACCACATTTACATCCAGTACCAGTCCAAACGTTTGTGGCGGTCCTCATGAGAACCAGTCATCATTGCGCTTGATCGTTTTTTTCGACTGCACTTTAAGTTTTTGAAATGTTCCATATTGACTGACCTTCATGTCTTAAAGTAACGATGGACTGTCGTTTCTCTTTGATTATTTGAGCTGTTCTTGCCATAATATGGACTTGGTCTTTTACCAAATAGGGCTCTTCTGTATACCCCCCCTACCTTATCACAACACAACTGATTGGCTCAAACGCATTAAGGACATAAATTCCACAAATTAACTTTTAACAAGGCACACCCTGTTAATCTAAATGCATTCCAGGTCACTACCTCATGAAGCAGGTTGAGAGAATTTCAAGAGTGTGCAAAGCTGTCATCAAGGCAAAGGGTGTCTATTTTGAAGAATCTCAAATATAACATATATATATGTTGATTTGTTTAACACTTCTTTGGTTACTACATGATACCATGAGTGTTATTTCATAGTTTTGATGTCTTCACTATTATTCTACAGCCGTAGGTAGTAGTCAAAATAAAGACAAAACCCTGGAATGAGAAGGTGTGTCCACACTCTTGACTGGTACTGTACATTGGAGGAGCCATTACCAGAGAGGACGAAAAGCAATAGTGTGTGTGTGAGAGATCGGTGTGTGTGAGAGAGAGAGAGAGATCGGTGTGTGTGTACGTGTGAGAGAGCGGTGTGTGAGAGAGAGAGAGAGAGAGAGAGAGAGAGAGAAGAGAGATCGGTGTGTGTGAGATATCTGTTTGTGTGTGGATGTATGAAAGATTGGTGTGTGTGTGAGAGAGAGAGAGAAGAGAGATCGGTGTGTGTGAGATATCTGTTTGTGTGTGTACGTGTGAGAGATCGGTGTGTGTGAGATATCTGTTTGTGTGTGTACGTGTGAGAGATCGGTGTGTGTGAGATATATGTTTGTGTGTGGATGTATGAAAGATTGGTGTGTGTGTGTGAGAGAGAGAGATCGGTGTGTATGAGTGTGAGAGAGATCGGTGTGTGTGTCTGTGTGTGAATAAGTCAATAATGACTTAACCTGACCTCCATTATCCACAGAGCTGCACACAGTATGTGGTCCTACTGGCACCCTAATCCCTATGTAGTGCACAAGGGCTCTGGTCAAAAGTAGTGCACGAGGGCTCTGGTCGAAAGTAGTGCACGAGGGCTCTGGTCAAAAGTAGTGCACGAGGGCTCTGGTCAAAAGTAGTGCACGAGGGCTCTGGTCAAAAGTAGTGCACGAGGGCTCTGGTCAAAAGTAGTGCACGAGGGCTCTGGTCGAAAGTAGTGCACGAGGGCTCTGGTCAAAAGTAGTGCACGAGGGCTCTGGTCAAAAGTAGTGCACTATATTGGAAAGAGTTCAAAGAAACTCACTTCTCCCCCCCTCTTACACGGGTAATGAAAGGGCTGGCTATTACACAGTCAAAGGCTTGACAGAGCGGTGTTTAGCACAATGCCTTTTATTCAGAGAAGTACGCTGCTGGCAGGCAGTGGCACAAGTAGCAGCGAGGAGCGACAATGTTTTCTAGTAAAATAGTTACGTTTTTCTTCTCCTCATCATTCTAGTGTCCCAGACTACACTACAGTAGAGGAGAAGCCCTGATCATTCTAGTGTCCCAGACTACACTACAGTAGAGGAGAAGCTCTCATTCTAGTGTCCCAGACTACACTACAGTAGAGGAGAAGCTCTCATTCTAGTGTCCCAGACTACACTACAGTAGAGGAGAAGCTCTCATTCTAGTGTCCCAGACTACACTACAGTAGAGGAGAAGCTCTCATTCTAGTGTCCCAGACTACACTACAGTAGAGGAGAAGCTCTCATTCTAGTGTCCCAGACTACACTACAGTAGAGGAGAAGCTCTCATTCTAGTGTCCCAGACTACACTACAGTAGAGCCCTCATCATTCTAGAAGACTACACTACTGAGCTCTCATTCTAGTGTCCCAGACTACACTACAGTAGAGGAGAAGCTCTCATTCTAGTGTCCCAGTGTCATTCTAGTGTCCCAGACTACACTACAGTAGAGGAGAAGCTCTCATTCTAGTGTCCCAGACTACACTACAGTAGAGGAGAAGCCCTGATCATTCTAGTGTCCCAGACTACACTACAGTAGAGGAGAAGCTCTCATTCTAGTGTCCCAGACTACACTACAGTAGAGGAGAAGCTCTCATTCTAGTGTCCCAGAACACTACAGTAGAGGAGAAGCCTCTGATCATTCTAGTGTCCCAGACTACACTACAGTAGAGGAGAAGCTCTCATTCTAGTGTCCCAGACTACACTACAGTAGAGGAGAAGCTCTCATTCTAGTGTCCCAGACTACACTACAGTAGAGGAGAAGCTCTCATTCTAGTGTCCCAGACTACACTACAGTAGAGGAGAATCATTCTAGTGTCCCAGACTACACTCATTCATTCTAGTGTCCCAGACTACACTACAGTAGAGGAGAAGCCCTGATCATTCTAGTGTCCCAGACTACACTACAGTAGAGGAGAAGCTCTCATTCTAGTGTCCCAGACTACACTACAGTAGAGGAGAAGCCCTGATCATTCTAGTGTCCCAGACTACACTACAGTAGAGGAGAAGCTCTCATTCTAGTGTCCCAGACTACACTACAGTAGAGAGGCCCTGAGTGTCCCAGACTACACTACAGTAGAGGAGAAGCTCTCATTCTAGTGTCCCAGACTACACTACAGTAGAGGAGAAGCCCTGAGCTCTCATTCTAGTGTCCCAGACTACACTACAGTAGAGGGAAGCCCTGATCATTCTAGTGTCCCAGACTACACTACAGTAGAGGAGAATCATTCTAGTGTCCCAGACTACACTACAGTAGAGGAGAAGCTCTCATTCTAGTGTCCCAGACTACACTACAGTAGAGGGGAAGCCCTGATCATTCTAGTGTCCCAGACTACACTACAGTAGAGGAGAAGCCCTGATCATTCTAGTGTCCCAGACTACACTACAGTAGAGGAAGCTCTGATCATTCTAGTGTCCCAGACTACACTACAGTAGAGGAGAAGCTGATCATTCTAGTGTCCCAGACTACACTACAGTAGAGGAGAAGCTGATCATTCTAGTGTCCCAGACTACACTACAGTAGAGGAGAAGCCCTGATCATTCTAGTGTCCCAGACTACACTACAGTAGAGGAGAAGCTCATTCTAGTGTCATTCTAGTGTCCCAGACTACACTACAGTAGAGGAGAAGCTCTCATTCTAGTGTCCCAGACTACACTACACTACAGTAGAGGAGAAGCTCTCATTCTAGTGTCCCAGACTACACTACAGTAGAGGAGAAGCTCTCATTCTAGTGTCCCAGACTACACTACAGTAGAGGAGAAGCTCTCATTCTAGTGTCCCAGACTACACTACAGTAGAGGAGAAGCTCATCATTCTAGTGTCCCAGACTACACTACAGTAGAGGAGAAGCTCTCATTCTAGTGTCCCAGACTACACTACAGTAGAGGAGAAGCTCTCATTCTAGTGTCCCAGACTACACTACAGTAGAGGAGAAGCTCTCATTCTAGTGTCCCAGACTACACTACAGTAGAGGAGAAGCTCTCATTCTAGTGTCCCAGACTACACTACAGTAGAGGAGAAGCTCTCATTCTAGTGTCCCAGACTACACTACAGTAGAGGAGAAGCTCTCATTCTAGTGTCCCAGACTACACTACAGTAGAGGAGAAGCTCTCATTCTAGTGTCCCAGACTACACTACAGTAGAGGAGAAGCTCTCATTCTAGTGTCCCAGACTACACTACAGTAGAGGAGAAGCTCTCATTCTAGTGTCCCAGACTACACTACAGTAGAGGAGAAGCTCTCATTCTAGTGTCCCAGACTACACTACAGTAGAGGAGAAGCTCTCATTCTAGTGTCCCAGACTACACTACAGTAGAGGAGAAGCTCTCATTCTAGTGTCCCAGACTACACTACAGTAGAGGAGAAGCTCTCATTCTAGTGTCCCAGACTACACTACAGTAGAGGAGAAGCTCTCATTCTAGTGTCCCAGACTACACTACAGTAGAGGAGAAGCTCTCATTCTAGTGTCCCAGACTACACTACAGTAGAGGAGAAGCCCTGATCATTCTAGTGTCCCAGACTACACTACAGTAGAGGAGAAGCTCTCATTCTAGTGTCCCAGACTACACTACAGTAGAGGAGAAGCTCTCATTCTAGTGTCCCAGACTACACTACAGTAGAGGAGAAGCCCTCATCATTCTAGTGTCCCAGACTACACTACAGTAGAGGAGAAGCTCTCATTCTAGTGTCCCAGACTACACTACAGTAGAGGAGAAGCTCTCATTCTAGTGTCCCAGACTACACTACAGTCAGAGGAGAAGCTCTCATTCTAGTGTCCCAGACTACACTACAGTAGAGGAGAAGCTCTCATTCTAGTGTCCCAGACTACACTACAGTAGAGGAGAAGCTCTCATTCTAGTGTCCCAGACTACACTACAGTAGAGGAGAAGCTCTCATTCTAGTGTCCCAGACTACACTACAGTAGAGGAGAAGCTCTCATCATTCTAGTGTCCCAGACTACACTACAGTAGAGGAGAAGCCCTCATCATTCTAGTGTCCCAGACTACACTACAGTAGAGGAGAAGCTCTCATTCTAGTGTCCCAGACTACACTACAGTAGAGGAGAAGCTCTCATTCTAGTGTCCCAGACTACACTACAGTAGAGGAGAAGCTCTCATTCTAGTGTCCCAGACTACACTACAGTAGAGGAGAAGCTCTCATTCTAGTGTCCCAGACCTCATCATTCTAGTGTCCCAGACTACACTACAGTAGAGGAGAAGCTCTCATTCTAGTGTCCCAGACTTACTAGAGGAGAAGTCTCATTCTAGTGTCCCAGACTACACTACAGTAGAGGAGAAGCCCTCATCATTCTAGTGTCCCAGACTACACTACAGTAGAGGAGAAGCTCTCATTCTAGTGTCCCAGACTACACTACTAGAGGAGAAGCTCTCATTCTAGTGTCCCAGACTACACTACAGTAGAGGAGAAGCTCTCATTCTAGTGTCCCAGACTACACTACAGTAGAGGAGAAGCCCTGAGGAGAATCATTCTAGTGTCCCAGACTACACTACAGTAGAGGAGAAGTCATTCTAGTGTCCCAGACTACACTACAGTAGAGGAGAAGCTCCTCATCATTCTAGTGTCCCAGACTACACTACAGTAGAGGAGAAGCCCTGATCATTCTAGTGTCCCAGACTACACTACAGTAGAGGAGAAGCTCTCATTCTAGTGTCCCAGACTACACTACAGTAGAGGAGAAGCTCATCATTCTAGTGTCCCAGACTACACTACAGTAGAGGAGAAGATCATTCTAGTGTCCCAGACTACACTACAGTAGAGGAGAAGCCCTCATCATTCTAGTGTCCCAGACTACACTACAGTAGAGGAGAAGCCCTCATCATTCTAGTGTCCCAGACTACACTACAGTAGAGGAGAAGCCCTCATCATTCTAGTGTCCCAGACTACACTACAGTAGAGGAGAAGCTCTCATTCTAGTGTCCCAGACTACACTACAGTAGAGGAGAAGCCCTCATCATTCTAGTGTCCCAGACTACACTACAGTAGAGGAGAAGCCCTGATCATTCTAGTGTCCCAGACTACACTACAGTAGAGGAGAAGCCCTGATCATTCTAGTGTCCCAGACTACACTACAGTAGAGGAGAAGCCCTCATCATTCTAGTGTCCCAGACTACACTACAGTAGAGGAGAAGACTACCTCATCATTCTAGTGTCCCAGACTACACTACAGTAGAGAGAAGAGATCATTCTAGTGTCCCAGACTACACTACAGTAGAGGAGAAGCTCTCATTCTAGTGTCCCAGACTACACTACAGTAGAGGAGAAGCTCTCATTCTAGTGTCCCAGACTACACTACAGTAGAGGAGAAGCTCTCATTCTAGTGTCCCAGACTACACTACAGTAGAGGAGAGTAGAGGAGAAGCTCTCATTCTAGTGTCCCAGACTACACTACAGTAGAGGAGAAGCTCTCATTCTAGTGTCCCAGACTACACTACAGTAGAGGAGAAGCTCTCATTCTAGTGTCCCAGACTACACTACAGTAGAGGAGAAGCTCATCATTCTAGTGTCCCAGACTACACTACAGTAGAGGAGAAGCTCATCATTCTAGTGTCCCAGACTACACTACAGTAGAGGAGAAGCTCTCATTCTAGTGTCCCAGACTACACTACAGTAGAGGAGAAGCTCTCATTCATTCTAGTGTCCCAGACTACACTACAGTAGAGGAGAAGCTCATCATTCTAGTGTCCCAGACTACACTACAGTAGAGGAGAAGCTCATCATTCTAGTGTCCCAGACTACACTACAGTAGAGGAGAAGGATCATTCTAGTGTCCCAGACTACACTACTAGAGGAGAATCATTCTAGTGTCCCAGACTACACTACAGTAGAGGGGAAGCACTCCTCATCATTCTAGTGTCCCAGACTACACTACAGTAGAGGAGAAGCCCTGATCATTCTAGTGTCCCAGACTACACTACAGTAGAGGAGAAGCTCTCATTCTAGTGTCCCAGACTACACTACAGTAGAGGAGAAGCTCTCATCATTCTAGTGTCCCAGACTACACTACAGTAGAAGCCCTCATCATTCTAGTGTCCCAGACTACACTACAGTAGAGGAGAAGCCCTGATCATTCTAGTGTCCCAGACTACACTACAGTAGAGGAGAAGCCCTCATCATTCTAGTGTCCCAGACTACACTACAGTAGAGGAGAAGCCCTCATCATTCTAGTGTCCCAGACTACACTACAGTAGAGGAGAAGCCCTGATCATTCTAGTGTCCCAGACTACACTACAGTAGAGGAGAAGCTCTCATTCTAGTGTCCCCAGACTATCATTCTAGTGTCCCAGTAGAGGAGAAGCCCTGATCATTCTAGTGTCCCAGACTACACTACAGTAGAGGAGAAGCCCTGATCATTCTAGTGTCCCAGACTACACTACAGTAGAGGAGAAGCCCTGATCATTCTAGTGTCCCAGACTACACTACAGTAGAGGAGAAGCCCTGATCATTCTAGTGTCCCAGACTACACTACAGTAGAGGAGAAGCCCTGATCATTCTAGTGTCCCAGACTACACTACAGTAGAGAGAAGCCCTGATCAAGTGTCCCAGACTACACTCAGTAGAGGAGAAGCTCTCATTCTAGTGTCCCAGACTACACTACAGTAGAGGAGAAGCACCTGATCATTCTAGTGTCCCAGTCCTACAGTAGAGGAGAAGCTCTCATTCTAGTGTCCCAGACTACACTACAGTAGAGGAGAAGCCCTGATCATTCTAGTGTCCCAGACTACACTACAGTAGAGGAGAAGCCCTGATCATTCTAGTGTCCCAGACTACACTACAGTAGAGGAGAAGCTCTCATTCTAGTGTCCCAGACTACACTACAGTAGAGGAGAAGCTCTCATTCTAGTGTCCCAGACTACACTACAGTAGAGGAGAAGCTCTCATTCTAGTGTCCCAGACTACACTACAGACTACAGAGGAGAAGCTCTCATTCTAGTGTCCCAGACTACACTACAGTAGAGAGAAGCTCTCATTCTAGTGTCCCAGACTACACTACAGTAGAGGAGAAGCTCTCATTCTAGTGTCCCAGACTACACTACAGTAGAGGAGAAGCTCTCATTCTAGTGTCCCAGACTACACTACAGTAGAGGAGAAGCTCTCATTCTAGTGTCCCAGACTACACTACAGTAGAGGAGAAGCTCTCATTCTAGTGTCCCAGACTACACTACAGTAGAGGGGAAGCACTCCTCATCATTCTAGTGTCCCAGACTACACTACAGTAGAGGAGAAGCCCTCATCATTCTAGTGTCCCAGACTACACTACAGTAGAGGAGAAGCTCTCATTCTAGTGTCCCAGACTACACTACAGTAGAGGAGAAGCTCTCATTCTAGTGTCCCAGACTACACTACAGTAGAGGAGAAGCCCTGATCATTCTAGTGTCCCAGACTACACTACAGTAGAGGAGAAGCTCTCATTCTAGTGTCCCAGACTACACTACAGTAGAGGGGAAGCACTCCTCATCATTCTAGTGTCCCAGACTACACTACAGTAGAGGAGAAGCCCTGATCATTCTAGTGTCCCAGACTACACTACAGTAGAGGAGAAGCTCTCATTCTAGTGTCCCAGACTACACTACAGTAGAGGAGAAGCTCTCATTCTAGTGTCCCAGACTACACTACAGTAGAGGGGAAGCACTCCTCATCATTCTAGTGTCCCAGACTACACTACAGTAGAGGAGAAGCCCTGATCATTCTAGTGTCCCAGACTACACTACAGTAGAGGAGAAGCCCTCATCATTCTAGTGTCCCAGACTACACTACAGTAGAGGAGAAGCCCTCATCATTCTAGTGTCCCAGACTACACTACGGTAGAGGAGAAGCCCTGATCATTCTAGTGTCCCAGACTACACTACAGTAGAGGAGAAGCTCTCATTCTAGTGTCCCAGACTACACTACAGTAGAGGAGAAGCCCTCATCATTCTAGTGTCCCAGACTACACTACAGTAGAGGAGAAGCCCTGATCATTCTAGTGTCCCAGACTACACTACAGTAGAGGAGAAGCCCTGATCATTCTAGTGTCCCAGACTACACTACAGTAGAGGAGAAGCCCTGATCATTCTAGTGTCCCAGACTACACTACAGTAGAGGAGAAGCCCTGATCATTCTAGTGTCCCAGACTACACTACAGTAGAGGAGAAGCCCTGATCATTCTAGTGTCCCAGACTACACTACAGTAGAGGAGAAGCCCTGATCATTCTAGTGTCCCAGACTACACTACAGTAGAGGAGAAGCTCTCATTCTAGTGTCCCAGACTACACTACAGTAGAGGAGAAGCCCTGATCATTCTAGTGTCCCAGACTACACTACAGTAGAGGAGAAGCTCTCATTCTAGTGTCCCAGACTACACTACAGTAGAGGAGAAGCCCTGATCATTCTAGTGTCCCAGACTACACTACAGTAGAGGAGAAGCCCTGATCATTCTAGTGTCCCAGACTACACTACAGTAGAGGAGAAGCTCTCATTCTAGTGTCCCAGACTACACTACAGTAGAGGAGAAGCTCTCATTCTAGTGTCCCAGACTACACTACAGTAGAGGAGAAGCTCTCATTCTAGTGTCCCAGACTACACTACAGTAGAGGAGAAGCCCTGATCATTCTAGTGTCCCAGACTACACTACAGTAGAGGAGAAGCTCTCATTCTAGTGTCCCAGACTACACTACAGTAGAGGAGAAGCCCTGATCATTCTAGTGTCCCAGACTACACTACAGTAGAGGAGAAGCCCTCATCATTCTAGTGTCCCAGACTACACTACAGTAGAGGAGAAGCCCTGATCATTCTAGTGTCCCAGACTACACTACAGTAGCGGGGACTATCTACTCACCCCATTAAAAATTGTAGGCTCTCTTACATAGGTCTGCAAATGTGATGATGCACAGAATGCTTCATTGTAAAAGGTGTGTTGTTACAGTGGAAATCAGGTTCTCCAAACATATACCTCTGATCCCATTCCTTTATCACAGTCAACAACACATATTGTACAGTAACAACAGGCAGATAATGGAATGAAATCAATCAACAGTCCCGGGGCCTATGACTTGTTATTCCGGCCCTGCAGGCGGTGAATTCTAAGACACCGGTGTTCATTGTGCCGAGTGTGTTTTTAACTGCACCACTAGTGCCTAGTGTCACGCTGTGTCATTGCATGGGGGGGGATCTCCGTTTTTTAAATCAGCTCTGGTACAAGACAGCGGTTCCTCTCACCTGGCTGTGCTCACCAATCCTCCGGGGTCAACTCTTCTTTTGACTCAAGAGGCAAAACGGCACATTGAATGGAAAAAAAACCACCCGTTTACTGAGAGATTTGTTGATCAAACAAAACAATATTCCTGATAACTGTCAGCATAGTATACATTGGGATATAGGCATGTAGCCTTTCAGACACCAACTAGTTATTACAGTAATGCACTAGCCCACATTGGTAGACTGATCGGTATCACTTTTAAAAAAAACAAGCTAGGAAAAACCCTGGAAAAGATAAGACCATCCTTAGTGAGCTTTCTGGGAGAGAAAGATAGCCAAACAGATTCCATCATCTTGTACCACACGCCAAACACAACCTCTTTGTTGGTAAAGAGGTTCCTGAATTGTTAACATGGGTAGAATAGTGCTGATAGTATCTGATAGCCATAGTAGTGCAACACAACGGTGCTTTGTCAAACAAAGACGAGATAGGATGATCCATCTAGAGCCAGCATGCCTCGTCTGTGATCTCATGTTATGAGAGGTGAAGGGTAGCTGACAGGCTACAGATTATGTATTCACCATGTCAGTGCTGTCTGGCTGGAGTAGAAAAATGAGAGAGAGAGTGTCTGTGTGTCTCACTTTCTTGGTCTCATTCCTGCCAGTGTGCCACGGCCTGTGTGTCAGCCCAATATCTTAAAGCACCACATGAGAAGCACTGCAACAGCCAATTACTCTGGTTGTTGGCACTCGACACAGAAAAACATATTTTGAGGAGGAGACAGACAGACAGACAGACAGACAGACAGACAGACAGACAGACAGACAGACAGACAGACAGACAGACAGACAGACAGACAGACAGACAGACAGACAGACAGACAGACAGACAGACAGACAGACAGACAGACAGACAGACAGACAGACAGACAGACAGACAGACAGACAGACAGACAGACAGACAGACAGACAGACAGACAGACAGACAGACAGACAGACAGACAGACAGACAGACAGACAGACAGACAGACAGACAGACAGACAGACAGACAGACAGACAGACAGACAGACAGACAGACAGACAGACAGACAGACAGACAGACAGACAGACAGACAGACAGACAGACAGACAGACAGACAGACAGACAGACAGACAGACAGACAGACAGACAGACAGACAGACAGACAGACAGACAGACAGACAGACAGACAGACAGACAGACAGACAGACAGACAGACAGACAGACAGACAGACAGACAGACAGACAGACAGACAGACAGACAGACAGACAGACAGACAGACAGACAGACAGACAGACAGACAGACAGACAGACAGACAGACAGACAGACAGACAGACAGACAGACAGACAGACAGACAGACAGACAGACAGACAGACAGACAGACAGACAGACAGACAGACAGACAGACAGACAGACAGACAGACAGACAGACAGACAGACAGACAGACAGACAGACAGACAGACAGACAGACAGACAGACAGACAGACAGACAGACAGACAGACAGACAGACAGACAGACAGACAGACAGACAGACAGACAGACAGACAGACAGACAGACAGACAGACAGACAGACAGACAGACAGACAGACAGACAGACAGACAGACAGACAGACAGACAGACAGACAGACAGACAGACAGACAGACAGACAGACAGACAGACAGACAGACAGACAGACAGACAGACAGACAGACAGACAGACAGACAGACAGACAGACAGACAGACAGACAGACAGACAGACAGACAGACAGACAGACAGACAGACAGACAGACAGACAGACAGACAGACAGACAGACAGACAGACAGACAGACAGACAGACAGACAGACAGACAGACAGACAGACAGACAGACAGACAGACAGACAGACAGACAGACAGACAGACAGACAGACAGACAGACAGACAGACAGACAGACAGACAGACAGACAGACAGACAGACAGACAGACAGACAGACAGACAGACAGAAGCCTGCTTGAATTGTTGAGAGAGCATCACATGCTGCCTGCCTGTCAGTAAGGGCTGACAGATGGTTCTTTTTAATGAATGTTCAGCACATGAATGGCCCCATCAAGAGCACTTTGAGGGAACACTGAAAATTCTCTGGACAAAGGAACAGTGTCCTACAAGGTAACAATGTTACCAGGCAGATAACAATGAAATAGATATCAAAACACTAGACACAGAGGGCGAAAAAAAAGGAAACAAAAATAGATTATTAAGACAGATCAACCAGTCCTTAAAATATCAAGTGCAGTCTTGTGTGTAGAGGTAGTCCCTCTGAAGCACAGTTAGTGTATGACTGGTGATAGAAGCTGGCCATGGCACAATTCACTGCTAATAAATATATATATATATATAAATAAGCCATCTAAGAAACCTAGCACTGAAATTGTATGCAGGCGATCCTCTGATGCATTAACTAGGACTGGGAATTACCAGGAACCTCACGATACTTAGGTGCCGATACGATATGCATTGCGATTCTCACGATTTTGCGATTCAATACTGTGATTTTATTGCGATTCAATGTTCCAAACATATTGCTTCACCGTGTGTCTGTTGCAGAGAGAGGAGAGAGAGAGCCATGAGAACACACATTTTAATTAGTCATGGAAATAAAGAGACAACAAAACAAATTGACTGCCTATTTAAAAAGAAGATGGAGAACACGCTATAAAGGAAACAATACTGGAGTAACTGTATCCCCCCCACACACACCCAATCACGAGCACTAACCTGTATCATCTTACTTCATACGTTACAACGACAACGTTTCAATGGAGAAATAGCCCACTAATCAAATGTAACCCGAATGTAACATGAAGGCCTTTTTATAACCAGTTGTCACAAAGTACAGGGATTCCTCAAATCCCAAACAAGAAAACTAACTAGAAATGTTTGTTTTTTTTAAATGTAAAGGACTCCTTCAATTTCAAAACCACAGATATTGGATATTAGGCGTTTGGCGTTATACCGTATACTGGGGTAATTCATGATTTTCTTCGAGGGGGGGGGGGGCATTTGGCTGTGGGGGTGTGTGCTATGCCACTGCTTATAAAACTATAAGTTCAGTATAAACTATAAGAAACCTGAGATGTGGCAAATAAATGATATTCAGCTCAGGGATCCAGCTATGTTATGTATTTGGTTTGCTACCTCATTGGCTGGACACCGGGGATTACATTACATTTACATTTAAGTCATTTAGCAGACGCTCTTATCCAGCTATGTTATGTATTTGGTTTGCTACCTCATTGGCTGGACACCGGGGATCCAGCTATGTATTTGGTTTGCTACCTCATTGGCTGGACACCGGGGATCAAGCTATGTATTTGGTTTGCTACCTCATTGGCTGGACACCGGGGATCAAGCTATGTATTTGGTTTGCTACCTCATTGGCTGGACACCGGGGATCCAGCTATGTATTTGGTTTGCTACCTCATTGGCCCCCTTGTGTGTACTTTCGGTAATACAGTATACCATGGTATGGTACAGAAACGGTATGAAAATCTGGATACATGCCCAACCCTAGAGGATATATGATGACCTCTTTCACTGCAACTCTCTAACTCACTGTCGACTTCCACCGAGACTAAACATAATGCTGTATTCCCAGATAATAGGTGCTGAGGAGATGTTTCTGAAGAGAGATCTAGGCAAAGAACACACACACACACTGCCTGGTTGCATACGAATGCAACATATAAACACTGACTGAATCCCCCCCCCATCCATCCATCCATCCATCCACCCCCCATCCATCCATCCCCCATCCATCCATCCATCCCCCATCCATCCATCCATCCATCCCCCATCCATCCATCCCCCCCATCCATCCATCCATCCATCCATCCATCCCCCATCCATCCATCCCCCCCATCCATCCATCCCCCCCATCCATCCATCCATCCATCCATCCATCCATCCATCCTATTGACAAATAAACCAACAAAGATGTGCCACAGCAGCACAGTGGAGACTTAGGCAACCAGACACTCACAAGGGATCCTTACTTCACTCAGTCAGTCTGACACACACTTCATAGGAAAAGCCTTCCAGATGTACGCTGCACATCATTCCCTACTCTCCCAGCTGCCATTCCCTGCTTAAATCAATCCTTAAACATTTCCAAATGGCTCTCTTGGGTGAATGTAAAGTGTTCTTCTCTCCAGACATTTGACACTCGTCAGATAACTCCCTATTCTGTCAGCAGCCATCCAAGCTAACCCAAGAAAATGCCTTGTGCAACGGTAGACAGTACATCGTATGCCTATTTGATGTGTGTGTGTGTGTGTGTGTGTGTGTGTGTGTGTGTGTGTGTGTGTGTGTGTGTGTGTGTGTGTGTGTGTGTGTGTGTGTGTGTGTGTGTGTGTGTGTGTGTGTGTGTGTGTGTGTGTGTTCTACTGAACATAATTGTCCCAGACAGTACCCCATTATCATTCACTGCTTGTGGTGAAATCTCCATCAGTCTTATATGCTATGGCAACTGAGTAGCAGTGGTTTCACAATCACTGTACTCTGAGAGCACTGGGAGACAGTGCTAAAATAAATTGACAGGCAAATCAATACAGTGTCCTCAGTATGACAGTATGAAGATCCAATACTCAGTTTGTAAAAACTCATAGTACAGTAGAGTAACAGACATTCAATAGCAAAAAAAAAAGTTAATTTGATCCATATGTTGAGAACAGTAAGCTACACATATGCAGAACAGCTTTCAAATCAAACCCATAACAATGATACTTAACTTGCCAAATTATAGCAACATTCAGGACAAACATCACAAAGCATTGAAAAACAACAGGTTGAGTTTGAATTATTCTTTGACAACACTGCTGCTGTTCAGGAAATAATAAGTTATAATTTATTAACGCATTGTTTGCGCAACAAATATGTATTAGCTAACTAGTAAGCTAGTTAGATACCAACTCTTATCCTTAAGCATCGATTGTATTTAAATGATGGCTCAGTATCTGAATTCACAGATTTCATTAACAGTTTGCAAGCGAAAGAGACTTGTCTAGAAGCTAAAACCAAGCCATCTCCTTGACAGTCCTTAATATTATTGTTAGCTAGCAAATTAGCCGAGTTATTCAAAGTGCAAACAACTAACGTTAATTATCCGAAGTTAGCGAGCTTACCTTACAAATTTGGTCAGCTAGTCAAACAAAACCTTTCAAATGTTGCTAGTAAGTTGCTTTGAATGACTAACTTGTTTGCTAACATTAACATCATGTTTCTGGGTAGCTAGTTATGCTAACTATGTTAGTTAGCATAACTAGCTTGCTTGTTAGCTAACAACTGGCAGGTGCAGCATATGGTTAGCTAGCTTGCTACCAGCTAACGTTAGCCTGTCTCTGGTGGAGTTTTAAATTTTTTTGCAACGTTAGCTAACTGTACTGACTAGGTTAGAGATAACAGGTAACGTTAGCTAATCGTCAGTGTGACAATAGCATAGGATAAATCATCCGATAATCTCAAGGCAATCATTGCCTTTGATTGATGGCTAGCTAACGTTACGTTCACTAGCAAACTGTTAGCAAACTGTCGACTTGATTAAACGGTTCGTTGTCATAGTCACCAACGACACCCCAATCCAGCTAATACGTGATAAAAGCTTAAAAAACAAAACAAATAAAAACATTTTTTTTTAAATGCTAACTAGCTAAGGTACCTTATTTTTATGACATTACGCCCTTTTTTTAATTATTATTATTCATGGCCATCAAAAGCAGGAGTATAATTTAGATAGCCACAGCTATTGCAACACTTACCCTTGAAGAGCTTGTTCTACATCTGTGATTTGTTTGAGACGTGACAGCAACAACAACAAGTAACACTAATTCAGGCAGCTAGCTAGGTAGCCAAGTGCTACTGCTGCTAATACAGGAGTAGCTAGCCTAGCTAGCGAGCCACTGTGGGATGTTTTTAATTATAAAACGAAACTGACCACGTTTGATATTAATTCTGTCATAAAATCATGTCGTAGGGAGTAATCGGTGTCGGGGGTATTTTCTCTTCAGTTGGCTAAAGAGGCACAGTGTGTGTGTGAGAGTACAACTAGCAGAAGGAACCGGTATCTTTGAGAGGTGTACTAAAGCGTGACACCTTCTCTTCTTCATTTTCGGATGTGGAGATACTTATTCCATCTACTGGTAAATTACTGCCACCTACTGTAGAAGAAATGAGAAACTCCAATAACGTGACCACCCGAGTTTTTTTCACGGGTCCACCCGATCCCAAATAACAGAGACCTGACCCGGGACCTGTCATCTGGTCTCCGGTCTATGTAATTACAGCTGATAGACCCAAATGGACCCGAACACGACTCTGCATAAGATATTTATTCTATGCTAAGTAAAGGTAGCAACATTTATTGACTAGCCAAGATATAAAACCTATTCATTAACCAAAAGAGCAACTTGGCTGATAAACATATTTATTTGTCACAGTCTATTTTATCTTTATTTAACTAGGCAAGTCAGTTAAGAAGATACACTTATGGTCAATGATGCCTAGGAACAGTGGGTTAACTGCCTTGTTCAGGGGAACAGTGGGTTAACTGCCTTGTTCAGGGGAACAGTGGGTTAACTGCCTTGTTCAGGGGAACAGTGGGTTAACTGCCTTGTTCAGGGGAACAGTGGGTTAACTGCCTTGTTCAGGGGAACAGTGGGTTAACTGCCTTGTTCAGGGGAACAGTGGGTTAACTGCCTTGTTCAGGGGAACAGTGGGTTAACTGCCTTGTTCAGGGGAACAGTGGGTTAACTGCCTTGTTCAGGGGAACAGTGGGTTAACTGCCTTGTACAGGGGAACAGTGGGTTAACTGCCTTGTTCAGGGGAACAGTGGGTTAACTGCCTTGTTCAGGGGAACAGTGGAGTGGGTTAACTGCCTTGTTCAGGGGAACAGTGGGTTAACTGCCTTGTTCAGGGGAACAGTGGGTTAACTGCCTTGTTCAGGGGAACAGTGGGTTAACTGCCTTGTTCAGGGGAACAGTGGGTTAACTGCCTTGTTCAGGGGAACAGTGGGTTAACTGCCTTGTTCAGGGGAACAGTGGGTTAACTGCCTTGTTCAGGGGAACAGTGGGTTAACTGCCTTGTTCAGGGGAACAGTGGGTTAACTGCCTTGTTCAGGGCAACAGTGGGTTAACTGCCTTGTACAGGGGAACAGTGGGTTAACTGCCTTGTTCAGGGGAACAGTGGGTTAACTGCCTTGTTCAGGGGAACAGTGGAGTGGGTTAACTGCCTTGTTCAGGGGAACAGTGGGTTAACTGCCTTGTTCAGGGGAACAGTGGAGTGGGTTAACTGCCTTGTTCAGGGGAACAGTGGGTTAACTGCCTTGTTCAGGGGAACAGTGGGTTAACTGCCTTGTTCAGGGGCAGAACAACTGAAAAAAAAAATCTCTTTTTTTCTACCCTGTTAATTTGGGGATTTGATCTTGCAACCTTTCAGTAACAAGTCCAACCCTCTAACCACTAGGCTACCTGCCTGTTAGGGTACAGGCCTAGTTCTAGTACAGGTACATTACACACAACAAAAAAAACAGAATACCATCTTTGTAAGGGTGCTTTTTTAAGCCCATAAGTCAAGACTGTAAACCCATTTATATGCAAGGTAGCTAGCAACCTGTATGCTGTTTATCCTTTACATCTAGTACAATAAATGGGTATCACCCAACCAAAGATCTAGTGGAAAGCGAAAGCCATCGTTTCGGTGGCGTTTTAATTGCCATTATAACTTTTGTAATCTCGGCCACAGGAATATAATTTAGATTCTATGTCTATGTTCTCAGCAAACCAGAATCATTTATGTTAGGCCCAATGTCTGTCCATTGGTATGTCCACAAAATATGACACATTTTGTAGAACCGCGGACAATCTCTCACTTTGATTTGGACATACACGGTATAAGTATGTGGACACCACTTCAAATTAGTGGATTCAGCTATTTCAGACACACCCGCTGCTGACAGGTGTATGAAATCGAGCACAAAGCCATGCAATCTCCATAGACAAACATTGACAGTAGAATGGCCTTACTGAAGAGCTCAGTGACTTTCAACGGGGCACCGTCATAGGATGCCACCTTTCCAACAACTCAGTTCGTCAAATTTCTGCCCTGCTAGAGCTGCCCTGGTCAACTGTGAGTGCTGTTATTGTGAAGTGGAATCATCTTGGAGCAACAACGGCTCATACGCAAAGTGGTAAAACACACAAAATCACAGAAAGGGACTGCTGAGTGCTGAAACAGGTAGCTTGTAAATATTGTCTGTACTCGGTTGCAGCACTCACTACCAAGTTCCAAACTGCCTCTGGAAGCAACGTCAGCACAAGAACTGTTTGTTGGCAGCTTCATGACAGCCGCACACAAGCGGCTAAAACACAGATTGATCTGGTGTTCAGTAATAAACCAGAGAGAATGACTAAATCATTCAATATGTTTACTGGGCTATCTGATAATAATCTGACACTTATAGTCAGAAAGCTTTCTAAGAGCAGTTTTAACCTCTACTGTTAGAAAGAGTGAATTAATTATCCAGACTACAATAAATGGTTTCCTAAAGAAAATCAAATCCACTCCACACTCTTCCTTGGCTAAATGGAGAAATCTGGAAATTGATGAAGGAATGAGATTATGCTCTAAAAACAGCCCTAAAATCCAAATTAGAGCATGACAGACGTAGGTTTACCATGTTGAGAAATAAGGTGATGAAAGAAATCAGACAGGCCAAGGCAAACTTTTTTATAATTAGTGAAGCAAAGGGAAATTCTAAATTGATCTAAAAGAATCTAAAAAAGTTAACAGGGAAAGACCATAGTAACACTACAAAAAGACTAGAAATCATGGTGAATAACAATCTAACACAGGATGCAGTCGAAATAGCAACAGCCTTCAATTCCTACTTTATTGACTCTGTCAGGGTACTGACACAGAACCCCTCTACTAGTTTCTTGGGCTCAGGGCTAGTAAATGACACTCAACCTGTCTTCATCATGAGGAAGGTTTCTGAGTCAAAGGTGAACAAGGTGATTAGCTCAGTAAAGAACTCTAAAGCCAAAGATGTGTTTGGGCTGGACTCTACCTTTCTTTAAAAAACTACAACGAGTCACTCATTGGCCCCATTACTAAGGTCACCAACACATCTATTGGTCTGGGGGTGTTTCCAAGGGTATGGAAGTCGGCCATAAAAACGTCCATCTTTAAATCGGGTGACCCAGCTGACGTGAGTAACTACAGGCCCATTAGTATACTACCTGTGGTGTCGAAGGTTGTTGAAAAGTGTGTAGCAGAGCAACTGAAAGCCCACATGAACAACAGCCCCTTCACATTACACTCCATGCAGTTTGGCTTCAAAGCGAAACACTACACAGAAATGGCCAACTGCTTTCTTCTGAAATGTGAAGTCCAAGATGGACAAAGGGGGTGTTGTTGGGGCTGTGTTTCTGGACCTAAGGAAGGCTTTTGATACTGTTAATTGTCCAAGTTCAACTTTCCCCCAATGCCCTGAGATGGATGAAATCATACCTTGAAGGCAGAACACAGTGTGTCAATGAGCTGTCGCCCACTCTTAGCTAGGATGTGGGCGTTCCCCAAGGGTCACTACTAAGGCCTCTCCTGTTCAGCCTGTACATTAATGATCTGCCTTCTGTCTGTACTGGGTCTGAAGTTCAAATGTATGCAGATGATACGGTGATATATGTGCAAAGAGCAAACAACAAGCTGCACAAGAACTCACTACTGTAATGGTCCAGGTTACAAAGTGGCTCAGTGACTCGTATTTGCATCTCAATGTGAAAAACACTGTCTGCATGTTCTTCACAAAGAGGGCAACGGATGCTACTGAGCCAGATGTCTATGTGTCAGGGGAGAAGCACCAGGTGGTATCTGATTTGAAGTACCTTGGCATCATACTTGATTACAACCTCTCTTTTAAAAAGCAGGTGAAAAAAGTAATTCAAATAACCAAAATTCAACCTAGCTCATTTCCGATTCATACAAAATTGTTTGGCTACAGAGGTAGCAAAACTGTACTTCAAAACTATGATACTCCCCCACTTAACATACTGCTTTAATTGGGCCCAAGCTTACTGTACAACATTAAAACCCATTCAGTCTGTCTACAAACAGGCTCTCAAAGTGCTTGATAGGAAGCCCAATAACCATCATCACTGTTACATCCTCAGAAAGCATGAGCTCCTGAGTTGGGAAAATCTTGTGCAATATTCCGACGTATCTCTTGTATTCAAGATCCTAAATGGCCTGGCTCCTCCCCCTCCACTTAGTACTTTTGTTCAACAGAAAACCCAAATCTATGGAAGCAGATCCACAAGGTCTGTCATGAGAGGTGACTGTATAGTTCCCTTAAGGAAAAGCACCTTTAGTAAATCCGCTTTCTCTGTGAGAGCTTCTCATGTCTGGAATACACTGCCAAACACTGTCGTATGGTGTCTGTTGTCTGTTGTCTGTAGCTTATGAGGTGTGGAAACACTTTGTTGCTTTTAATGGATTTTGTCTTGTTGCTTTTTGTGCTATGTTGCTCGGTCTGTGTGCTGTGCCTTGCTTGTCCTATGTTGCTCTGCGTGTGCTCACTGCTCAATGATTGTCTGTATTGTAATTGTTTTTAATAACCTGCCCAGGGACTACGGTTGAAAATTAGCCAGCTGGCTAAAACCGTCACTTTTACTGAAACGTTGATTAATGTGCACTGTCCCTATAAAAAATAAAATAAACTCAAACTCAACCCTAAGATGAACATGCGCAATGCCAAGCGTCAGCTGGAGTGGTTTAACTCTCTGCCATTGGATTCTGGAGCAGTGGAAACACATTCTCTGGATTGATGAGTCACACTTCACCATCTAGCAGTCCGACAGCCGAATCTGGGTTTGGCGGATGCCAGGAGAATGCTACCTGCCTCAATGCATAGTGCCTCAATGCAAACTGTAAAGTTTGGTGAATGCCAGGAGAATGCTACCTGCCTCAATGCATAGTGCCTCAATGCATAGTGCCTCAATGCAAACTGTAAAGTTTGGTGGATGCCAGGAGAATGCTACCTGCCTCAATGCAAACTGTAAAGTTTGGTGGATGCCATGAGAATGCTACCTGCCTCAATGCATAGTGCCTCAATGCATAGTGCCTCAATGCAAACTGTAAAGTTTGGTGGATGCCAGGAGAATGCTACCTGCCTCAATGCAAACTGTAAAGTTTGGTGGAGGAGGAAAAAGGAGTGGCAAATAAGTCTGGCTACGCAACCGATTGGCAGATGTATTGCAAATTGAAATATCATGTGACTGAACTGAGTAAAAAGAAGAAGAAACTATACTATGAAACAAAGATAAATTACATAAAGAATGATGGTAAAAAGCTTTGAAAAGAAAACATTAAATAACATTTTTGGGAAAAAAGGGCAAACTCAACTCCATCATTCATTGAATCGGATGGCTCATTCATCGTAAAACCAACTGATATTGCCAACTACTTTAACAATTTTGTTAATTGGCAAGATTAGCACATTTAGGCATGACATGCCAGCAACGAATGCTGACACTACACATCCGATTATATCTGACCAAATTATTAAAGACAAGCATTGGCATTTTGAATTCAGTAAAGTGAGTGTGGAAGAGGTGAAAAAATTATTGTTGTCTATCAACATTGACAAGCCACCGGGGTCTGACAACTTGGATGAAAAATTACTGAGGATAAAAGAAGACGATATTGCCACTCCTATTTGCCCAATTTGTAAGCCTACTAGGAAGCATGTGCCCCCAGGCTTGGAAGGAAGCAAAAGTCATTCCACTACCTAAGAATAGTAAAGCCCCATAGTCAACCAATCAGCCTGTTACCAACTTTCAGCATGCTTACAGGGAAGGACATTCACCATGCACAGTACAAATGATTGATGATTGGCTGAGAAAAATTGACGATGAAAAGTTTGTGGGGGCTGTTTTGTTAGACTTCAGTGCGGCTTTTGACATTATTGATCATAGTCTGAGGTTGGAAAAACGTATGTGTTATGGATTTACATCCCCTGCTATATTGTGGATAAAGAGTTACCGGTCTAACAGAACACAGAGGGTTCTTTAATGAAAGCCTCTCCAACATAATCCTGGTAGAATCTGGAATTCCCCAGGGCAGCTGTCTAGGCCCCTTCCTTTTTTTCAATCTTTACTAATGACAGTATGTCTATGTATGCAGATAACTCAACACTATACATGTAAGCTACCACAGCGACTGAAATGACTTAGTTCTGAGCATGGGCTCAGAACAGGGCAGCACGACTGGCCCGTGAATGTGCAGAGAGCTAATATTAATACTATGAATGTCAATCTTGTCTGGCTCAGAGTGGAGGAGAGATGGCCTTCATCACTACTTGTATTTCTGAGAGGTATTGACATGTTGAATGCACCAAGCTGTCTGTTTGAACAACTGGCGCACAACTCTTGACACCCATGCATACCCCACAGGACATGCCACCAGAGGTCTCTTCACAGTTCCAGAACAGACTATGGGAGGCTCACAGTACTACATAAAGCCATGACTACATGGAACTCTATTCCACATCAAGTAACTGATGCAAGCAGTAAAATTAGATTTATAAAAACAGATAAAAATACACCTTAGGGAACAGCGGGGACTGTGAAGTAACACAAACACAGTCACAGACACATGCAATACACACACACGATAACATACGCACTATACATACATGTACACATGGACTTTGTACTGTAGATATGTGGTAGTGGTGGAGTAGGGGCCTGAGGGCACACATTGTGTTCTACCTTGGCAGCAGTTAATGGGGATCCATGATAAATACAAATACAAATGGTCTGTGGCTGTTTTTCATGGTTCCGGCTAGTACCCTTAGTTCTAGTGAAGAGACATCTTAACGCTACAGCATACAATGACATTCTAGATGATTCTGTGCTTCTAATTTCGTGGAAAAAAAAGTTTGGGAAGTCCTTTTCCTGTTTCAACATGACAATGCCCCGTGCACAAAGCGAGGTCCATACAGAAAAGGTTTGTCGAGATCGATGTGGAAGAACTTGACTGGCCTGCAAAGATCCCTGACCTCAACTCCATCAAACATGTTTGTGATGAATTGGAACGCCGACTGCAAGCTGGCCCTATTCACCCAACATCAGTACCTGACCTCACTAATGTTATTGTGGCTGAGTGGAAGCAAGTCCCTGCAGCAATGTTCCATCATCTAGTGGAAAGCCTTCCCAGAAGAGTGGAGGCTGTTATAGCAGCAATGTTCCAACATCTAGTGGAAAGCCTTCCCAGAAGAGTGGAGGCTGTTATAGCAGCAATGTTCCTACATCTAGTGGAAAGCCTTCCCAGAAGAGTGGAGGCTGTTATATGAAGCAATGTTCCAACATCTAGTGGAAAGCCTTCCCAGAAGAGTGGAGGCTGTTATAGCAGCAATGTTCCAACATCTAGTGGAAAGCCTTCCCAGAAGAGTGGAGGCTGTTATAGCAGCAATGTTCCAACATCTAGTGGAAAGCCTTCCCAGAAGAGTGGAGGCTGTTATAGCAGCAATGTTCCAACATCTAGTGGAAAGCCTTCCCAGAAGAGTGGAGGCTGTTATAGCAGCAATGCTCCAACATCTAGTGGAAAGCCTTCCCAGAAGAGTGGAGGCTGTTATAGCAGCAATGTTCCAACATCTAGTGGAAAGCCTTCCCAGAAGAGTGGAGGCTGTTATAGCAGCAATGTTCCATCATCTAGTGGAAAGCCTTCCCAGAAGAGTGGAGGCTGTTATAGCAGCAATGTTCCAACATCTAGTGGAAAGCCTTCCCAGAAGAGTGGAGGCTGTTATAGCAGCAATGTTCCAACATCTAGTGGAAAGCCTTCCCAGAAGAGTGGAGGCTGTTATAGCAGCAATGTTCCAACATCTAGTGGAAAGCCTTCCCAGAAGAGTGGAGGCTGTTATAGCAGCAATGTTCCATCATCTAGTGGAAAGCCTTCCCAGAAGAGTGGAGGCTGTTATAGCAGCAATGTTCCAACATCTAGTGGAAAGCCTTCCCAGAAGAGTGGAGGCTGTTATAGCAGCAATGTTCCAACATCTAGTGGAAAGCCTTCCCAGAAGAGTGGAGGCTGTTATAGCAGCAATGTTCCAACATCTAGTGGAAAGCCTTCCCAGAAGAGTGGAGGCTGTTATAGCAGCAATGTTCCAACATCTAGTGGAAAGCCTTCCCAGAAGAGTGGAGGCTGTTATAGCAGCAATGTTCCAACATCTAGTGGAAAGCCTTCCCAGAAGAGTGGAGGCTGTTATAGCAGCAATGTTCCATCATCTAGTGGAAAGCCTTCCCAGAAGAGTGGAGGCTGTTATAGCAGCAATGTTCCAACATCTAGTGGAAAGCCTTCCCAGAAGAGTGGAGGCTGTTATAGCAGCAATGTTCCAACATCTAGTGGAAAGCCTTCCCAGAAGAGTGGAGGCTGTTATAGCAGCAATGTTCCAACATCTAGTGGAAAGCCTTCCCAGAAGAGTGGAGGCTGTTATAGCAGCAATGTTCCTACATCTAGTGGAAAGCCTTCCCAGAAGAGTGGAGGCTGTTATAGCAGCAATGTCCCAACATCTAGTGGAAAGCCTTCCCAGAAGAGTGGAGGCTGTTATAGCAGCAATGTTCCTACATCTAGTGGAAAGCCTTCCCAGAAGAGTGGAGGCTGCAATGTCCCAACATCTAGTGGAAAGCCTTCCCAGAAGAGTGGAGGCTGTTATAGCAGCAATGTTCCAACATCTAGTGGAAAGCCTTCCCAGAAGAGTGGAGGCTGTTATAGCATCAATGTTCCAACATCTAGTGGAAAGCCTTCCCAGAAGAGTGGAGGCTGTTATAGCAGCAATGTTCCAACATCTAGTGGAAAGCCTTCCCAGAAGAGTGGAGGCTGTTATAGCAGCAATGTTCCATCATCTAGTGGAAAGCCTTCCCAGAAGAGTGGAGGCTGTTATAGCAGCAATGTTCCATCATCTAGTGGAAAGCCTTCCCAGAAGAGTGGAGGCAGTTATAGCATCAATGTTCCAACATCTAGTGGAAAGCCTTCCCAGAAGAGTGGAGGCTGTTATAGCAGCAATGTCCCAACATCTAGTGGAAAGCCTTCCCAGAAGAGTGGAGGCTGTTATAGCAGCAATGTTCCAACATCTAGTGGAAAGCCTTCCCAGAAGAGTGGAGGCTGTTATAGCAGCAATGTTCCAACATCTAGTGGAAAGCCTTCCCAGAAGAGTGGAGGCTGTTATAGCAGCAATGTTCCAACATCTAGTGGAAAGCCTTCCCAGAAGAGTGGAGGCTGTTATAGCAGCAATGTCCCAACATCTAGTGGAAAGCCTTCCCAGAAGAGTGGAGGCTGTTATAGCAGCAATGTTCCTACATCTAGTGGAAAGCCTTCCCAGAAGAGTGGAGGCTGTTATAGCAGCAATGTCCCAACATCTAGTGGAAAGCCTTCCCAGAAGAGTGGAGGCTGTTATAGCAGCAATGTTCCAACATCTAGTGGAAAGCCTTCCCAGAAGAGTGGAGGCTGTTATAGCATCAATGTTCCAACATCTAGTGGAAAGCCTTCCCAGAAGAGTGGAGGCTGTTATAGCAGCAATGTTCCACATCTAGTGGAAAGCCTTCCCAGAAGAGTGGAGGCTGTTATAGCAGCAATGTTCCATCATCTAGTGGAAAGCCTTCCCAGAAGAGTGGAGGCTGTTATAGCAGCAATGTTCCATCATCTAGTGGAAAGCCTTCCCAGAAGAGTGGATGTTATAGCAGCAATGTTCCAACATCTAGTGGAAAGCCTTCCCAGAAGAGTGGAGGCTGTTATAGCAGCAATGTTCCAACATCTAGTGGAAAGCCTTCCCAGAAGAGTGGAGGCTGTTATAGCAGCAATGTTCCAACATCTAGTGGAAAGCCTTCCCAGAAGAGTGGAGGCTGTTATAGCAGCAATGTTCCAACATCTAGTGGAAAGCCTTCCCAGAAGAGTGGAGGCTGTTATAGCAGCAATGTTCCAACATCTAGTGGAAAGCCTTCCCAGAAGAGTGGAGGCTGTTATAGCAGCAATGTTCCAACATCTAGTGGAAAGCCTTCCCAGAAGAGTGGAGGCTGTTATAGCAGCAATGTTCCAACATCTAGTGGAAAGCCTTCCCAGAAGAGTGGAGGCTGTTATAGCAGCAATGTTCCAACATCTAGTGGAAAGCCTTCCCAGAAGAGTGGAGGCTGTTATAGCAGCAATGTTCCAACATCTAGTGGAAAGCCTTCCCAGAAGAGTGGAGGCTGTTATAGCAGCAATGTTCCAACATCTAGTGGAAAGCCTTCCCAGAAGAGTGGAGGCTGTTATATGAAGCAAAGGGGGACATACTTTTGGTCATGTAGTGTATCTACTAAAGTCATGTTCAGGAGGCAAGCTATTTCTCTGCCAGTAATTGGCCTGCTCTGCCTTGACGGTTAGTAAAATATAAATGTTCATATACTGCCGTTAATAGTATTGATAGTATGCATCACCATATCACTCCTTTATATGGGTGAGAAGACCAGAAATACATCCACAATAGTGATGTATATGACTGCTACTCCTTTAGGTATATCTCAACTCCTCCACCGGTACTAGACCTATAGTAGGCCTATTGTCCAATCAAATCCATACACATATTTAGCAGATTTGATTTTGGAATGTTTCCCCTCTCTTCACCTCCCATCTACTCTGTCATCTCTGTCATCTCTGTCATCTGGAGATGTTAGTTGAATAGATTGATTCTATTTGAGAGAGTCCTCTGGGATTTGTGTGTGTGAGCACATACTCCATTTTTTTATTAAATTTTTTATTTAACTAGGCAAGTCAGTTAAGAACACATTCTTATTGATAATGACGACCTAGGAACAGTACCTGTCAGCAACGGGTGTGGCTGAAATAGCGGACACCCCATTTGAAAGGGGTGTTGGTGATGTAGTGTACTTTATAACGGTCAAGTTGGAAACCACAACACATCTAAATGAGGAAAAAGAGAGGCCTCAAAGCATTACATCTGATGTGAATCAGTAGTAAGGGAACATAGTAGGGGTTCACAGCAGTAACCACCAGGTGGAGTATGATCCAAAGAAAAGAGTGGGAAGCGCAGCACTCTAACAAGGAAGGAGTTGGCCAGGGCTTGGTCAGGGCTTGGCCAGGGCTTGGTCAGGGCTTGGCCAGGGCTTGGTCAGGGCTTGGTCAGGGCTTGGTCAGGGCTTGGTCAGGGCTTGGTCAGGGCTTGGTCAGGGCTTGGTCAGGGCTTGGCCAGGGCTTGGTCAGGGCTTGGTCAGGGCTTGATCAGGGCTTGGTCAGGGCTTGGTCAGGGCTTGGTCAGGGCTTGGTCAGGGCTTGGTCAGGGCTTGGCCAGGGCTTGGTCAGGGCTTGATCAGGGCTTGGTCAGGGCTTGGCCAGGGCTTGGCCAGGGTTACGACCAAGGTCATTCTGATCTTCCCCAAATTCTACCCTTTTCATATCAGTTTGGCAAAAGACATCAGTAAGACCCATTTCCTTACAGAAATGCAGTTGATTGCAATAATTCACAATGAGTCATGTATACTGGAAGAATGAGACGTATATACTTGAAGTATTTAAAATATATATATATAATATTTAACCTTTATTTAACCAGGCAAGTCAGTTAAGAACAAATTGTTATTTACAATGACGGCCTACCCAGGCCAAAACCGTAACCCGGACGACGCTGGACCAATTGTGCGCCGCCCTATTGGACTCCCAATCACTGCTGGTTGTGGCGTAGCGGTCTAAGGCACTGCATCTCAGTGCAAGAGGCATCACTACAGACACCCTGGTTTGAATCCAGGCTGTATCACAACCGGCCGTGATTGGAAGTCCAGCGTAGTCCGGGTTTGGCCAGTGTAGTCCGGGTTTGGCCAGTGTAGGCTGTGATTGGCCTGTGTAGGCCGTGATTGGCCAGTGTAGACCGTGATTGGCCGGTCTAGGTCGGTGTAGGCCGTGATTGGCCAGTGTAGGCCGTGATTGGCCAGTGTTGGCCCGTGATTGGCCAGTCTAGGCCATGATTGGCCAGTCTAGGTCGTGATTGGCCAGCGTAGTCCGGGTTTGGCCAGTGTAGGCCGTGATTGGCCGGTGTAGGCCGTGATTGGCCAGTGTAGGCCGTGATTGTAAGAAATTGTTCTTAACTGACTTGCCTAGTTAAATTAATGTTAAATTGAAAAAAATAAAAAGTACAGTGCATTTGGAAAGTATTCAGACACCTTGACTTTTTCCACATTTTGTTACGTTACAGCCTTATTCTAAAATTCACAAAATAGTTTTTTCCCCCTCAATCTACACAGAATACCCCATAATGACAAAGCAAAAACAAGTTTTAGACATTTTTGAAAATGTTAGCAAGCTGAAATATCACTTTTACATATTCAGTATTCAGACCCTTTACTCAGTACTTTGTTGAAGCACCAACCTTTGCACACCTGTATTTGGGGAGTTTCTCCCATTCTTCTCTGCAGATCCTCTCATGCTCTGTCAGGTTGCTGCACAGCTATTTTCAGGTCTCTCCAGAGATTCAAGTCCGGGCTCTGGATGGGCCACTCAAAGACATTCACTTATCCCGAAGCCACTCCTGTGTTGTTTTGGCTGTGTGCTTAGGGTCGTTGTCCTGTTGGAAGGTGAACCTTCGCTCCAGTCTGAGCTCCTGAGCACTCTGGAGCAGGTTTTCATCAAGGATCTCTGTACTTTGCACCATTCATCTTTCCCTCGATCCTGACTAGTCTCCCAGTTCCTGTCGCTGAAAAACATCCCCACAGCATGATGCTGCCAACACCATGCTTCACATTAGGGATGGTGCCAGGTTTCCTCCTCCTGCTGAGGAGTTGCTTCTGTCTGGCCACTCTACCATAAAGGCCTGATTGGTGGAGTGCTGCAGAGATGGTTGTCCTTCTGGAAGGTTCCTCCATCTCCACAGAGGAACTCTAGAGCTCTGTAAGAGTGACCATCAGGATCTTGGTCACCTCCCTGACCAAGACCCTTGTCCCTCGATTACTCAGTTTGGGTGGGTGGCCAGCTCAAGGAAGAGTCTTAGTGGTTCCAAACATCTTCCATTTAAGAATGATGGAGGTCACTGTGTTCTTGGGGACCTTCAATGATGCAGACATTTTTTGGTAACCTTCCCCAGATCTGTGCCTTGACACAATCCTGTCTTGGAGCTGTACGGACAATTCCTTCGACCTCATGGCTTGGTTTTTGCTCTGACGTGCACCGTCAACTGTGGGACCTTATATAGACATATATATAGACAAATCATGTCCAATCAATAGAATTTACCACAGGTGGACTCCAATCAAGTTGTCGAAACATCTCAAGATTGATCAATGGAAACAGGATGCACCTGAGCTAAATTTTCAGTCTCAGAGCAAACGGTCTGAATACTTATGTAAATAAGGTATGTTTTTTATACATTTGCACTTTTTAAAATATTTTTTAAAACTGTTTTTGCTTTGTCGTCATGGGGTATTGTGATGTCATTATGGGGTATTGTGATGTCATTATGGGGTATTGTGTGTAGATTGATGAGGGAGGAAAAATAACTGAATCCATTTTAGAATAAGGCTCTAACGTAACAAAATGTGGAGAAAGGTCTGTATACTTCCCGAAGGCACTGTATATATTGGAAGTATAACACATACCAGTATCTTTATGGTTGATATGTACAGTATACTTGATGTATTTTCACAGTATTGCATTACAGTATTGCTTAATAATACAGATAAATAGCATCCATGAATGTCTGCAGTTTCTGAAATACAGAATGAATGTGTTGACTGTGTGTTATACCCATAACCTAGAAGGATAACCAACTGTAAACAATGGTGACAGGAAGTTCCTTAAAGTTCCCCAAAGGAATGAACCGCCAACCTCAATGGCGGATTCAGCTGGGCCAGCAGCCATGTACTGTAAAAACTGCTGATTGAACATCTACCTTGGCAAGTAGGGGCGGCAGTAGCCTAATGGTTAGAGCGTTGGACTAGTAACCGAAAGGTTGCAAGTTCGAATCCCAGAGCTGACAAGGTACAAATCTGTCGTTCTGCCCCTGAACAGGCAGTTAACCCACTGTGCCTAGGCCGTCATTGAAAATAAGAATTTGTTCTTAACTGACTTGCCTAGTAAAATTAAAGTAGGTGCAATGTTGACGTAGGGAGTCAGGAAGCAGGTAGTTTAATAATAATGAACGAATTAAAAACAAGAGAAACGTCTGACAAGGAAACAGAACCAATACTGCCTGAAGAGTGACGCTAGATAAATGGGAAGTAATCAGGGTAGTGATGGAGTCCAGGTGTGTTTAATGAGGGTTGCCAGGTGTGTGTAATGAGGGTTGCCAGGACCAGTGATGAGTAGACCAGCGATATCGAGCTCCAGAGAGGGGGAGTAGACATGACAGTACACCCCCCTCACGATGAGTGGCTACAGGCGCAGGACGACGCTGGTCAGGAGGACCAGGTAGAATTATTGGGTGAGGTTGGGATCTAGAATATTGTTCACCGGAACCCAGCACCGCTCCTCTGGACTGTACTCCTCCCAGTCCTCCAGTTACTGGAGCCGACATCGGGAGTCCTGGAGAGATCTGACAGCATAGGCAGGGCTCCCCTCGATGTCCAAGGGAGGAAGAGGGGGGTTGTGGGGGACGGCATCAGCCAGGGGACAAGGAACCAACGGCATGAGGAGGGAAACATGAAAAGAGGGTGAGATCAGGTAGTTGGTGGGGAGCTGTACTCTGCAAGTTGCCTCATTTACCCTTCCAGAGGACCTAGAATGGCCCACAAACCCAGGACTCCGCTTCTTCAGATCAGGCAGAGCGGTAGTTTCCTGGTGGAGAGCCAAACGCGGTCACCAGGATGGAACACGGGAGCTCCACTGCGGTGGCGATCCGCCTGCTCTTTCTGACATACCTCTTCTGCGCGCCTGAACCACTCGTCCACCGCAGGAGCTTTGGTCTGGCTTGGGGTCAATGTAGCCAGGGTCAGCTGATAACCCAGAATACATTGGAAAGGAGTCAACCCGGTGGAAGAGTGACGCAATTAATTCTAGGCTTATTCAGCCCAAGGAAGGAATCGGGTCCACTCCCCCGGTCGGTCCTGGCAGTGACTCCTCAGGAACCTCCCCAGCTCCTGGTTCATCCTCTCCACCTGCCCGTTTGATTGAGGCCAATACCCGGAAGTGAGGCTGACCGTGACCCCCAGCTTTTCAATGAAAGCCTTCCGTCGTACACGTGATGGGAATTGGAGGCCACGATATCCTCCGGAAGACCTGCTGGAACAGTGCCTCAGTGACCTGGAGAACAGTAGGGAGACCAGAGACAGGGATGAAACTGCATGATTGAGAATCTGTCGACAACCACCAAAATGGTGGTGAATCCCTCGGAGGGGAGATCAGTGATGAAATCAATGGACAGATGCGACCAGGGACGCAGAGGCACAGGGAAGGAGTTTTACCTGAGTACATACTGAACATGAGTCGACAGTGTGAGTAATCAGGGGGAGTAATCAGGGTTGTGATGGAGTACAGGTGTGCGTAATGAGGGTTGCCAGGTAGTGTAATGAGGGTTGCCAGGTGTGTGTCGTGAGGGTTGCCAGGTGGTGTAATGAGGGTTGCCAGGTGTGTGTCGTGAGGGTTACCAGTTGTCCGTAAGGAGGGTTGCCAGGTAGTGTAATGAGGGTTGCCAGGTGTGTGTCGTGAGGGTTACCTGTTGTCCGTAAGGAGGGTTTCCAGGTAGTGTAATGAGGGTTGCCAGGTGTGTGTCGTGAGAGTTGCCAGGTGGTGTAATGAGGGTTGCCACATGTGCATAATGAGGGTTGCCAGGTAGTGTAATGAGGGTTGCCAGGTGTGCGTAATGAGGGTTGCCAGGTATGTGTAATGAGGGTTGCCAGGTGTGTGTAATGAGGGTTGCCAGGTGTGTGTCATGAGGGTTGCCAGGTATTGTAATGAGGGTTGCCAGGTGTGTATAATGAGGGTTGCCAGGTGTGTGTCATGAGGGTTGCCAGGTGTGTGTCATGAGGGTTGCCAGGTGTGCGTAATGACGGGTTGCCAGGTGTGCGTAATGAGGGTTGCCAGATGTGCGTAATGAGAGTTGCCAGGTGGCGTAATGAGAGTTGCCAGGTGCATGTAATAAGGGTTGCCAGGTGTGTGTAATGATGGGTTGCCAGGTCCGGTGGTTAATAGACTAGCGACATCGAGCACTGGAGAGGGGGAGCGGGAGTAGATGTGACAGTAGGCCTACAGCATAAAATGTCAGAGCTGGGTTCAAATAGTATTTTAAATCTTTCAAATACATTGAGCGTTTTCTTTAGCCTGTCTGGAGGGCCAGATAGGCGGGTTGGCAATTTTTTGGCCCTATTCCATTGATTCCATTGTACCAGGCAAGGTCAATCAAGCACATATATAATATTAGATCTTTCAAATAATAGTTGAACCTAGGTCTGGAACTCACAGGCCCTTCAAGAGAGGCATCTCTGCCCTGCTGGATCATTTTACGTCCAGAAATGGCGTCCCTCTCGGCGCCGGCTCATGTTACTGACTCTCACTGGCAGTTCCAATTACATCACAACATTGAAACCGCTAGGGCCGTTTATGAGCAGGAGTTCATATACAGTTGAAGTCGGAAGTTTACATACACCATAACCAACTACATTTAAACTCCGTTTTTTTTTTACAATTCCTGACATTTAATCCAAGTAAAGATTCCCTGTCTTAGATCAGTTAGGATCACCACTTTATTTTAAGAATGTGAAATGTCAGAATAATAGTAGAGAGAATGATTTATTTCAGCTTTTATTTATTTCATCACATTCCCAGTGTGTTAAAAGTTTACATACACTCATTTAGTATTTGGTAGCATTGACTTTAACTTGTTTAACTTGAGTCAAACGTTTCGGGTAGCCTTCCACAACCTTCCCACAATAAGTTTGGTGAATTTTGGCCCATTCCTCCTGACAGAGCTGGTGTAACTGAGTCAGGTTTGTAGGCCTCCTTACTCACACACGCTTTTTCTTTTTTTTCAGTTCTGCCCACAGATGTTCTAAAAGATTGAGGTCAGGGCTTTGTGATGGCCACTCTAATACCTTGACTTTGTTGTCCTTAAGCCATTTCACCACAACTTTGGAAGTATTTTTATTTATTTAACCAGGCAAGTCAGTTAATTCTTATTTTCAATGACGGCCTAGGAACAGTGGGTTAACTGCCTGTTCAGGGGCAGAATGACAGATTTGTATCTTGTCAGCTCGCGGGTTTGAACTTGCAACCTTCCGGTTACTAGTCCAACACTCTAACCACTAGGCTACCCTGGGGTCATTGTGCATTTGGAAGACCCATTTGTGACCAAGCTTTAAATTCCTGACTGATGTCTACGTAGAATGTATGCACACATGACTGTAAGTCGCTTTGGATAAAAGCGTCTGCTAAATGGCATATATTATTATTATTATTATGTTGCTTCAATATATCCACATCATTTTCCTACCTCATGCTGCCATCTATTTTGGGAAGTGCACCAGTCCCTCTTACATCAAAGCACCCCCACAACATGATGCTGCCACCCCCGTGCTTCACGGTTGGGATGGTGTTCTTTGGCTTGCAAGCCTCCCCCTTTTTCCTCCAAACATAATGATGGTCATTATGGCCAAATAGTTATATTTTTGTTTCATCAGACCAGAGAACATTTCTCCAAAAAAGTACAATCTTTGTCCGCATGTGCAGTTCCAAACCGTAGTCTGGCTTTTTTATGGCAGTTTTGGAGCAGTGGCTTCTTCCTTGCTGCGCGGCCTTTCAGGTTATGTCGATTTAGGACTCGTTTTACTGTGGATATAGATACTTTTGTAGCTGTTTCCTCCAGCATCTTCACAAGGTCCTTTGCTGTTCTGGGATTGATTTGTACTTTTCGCACCAAAGTATGTTCATCTCTAGGAGACAGAACACGTCTCCTTCCTGAGCGTTATGACGACTGCGTGGTCCCATGGTGCTTATACTTGCGTACTATTGTTTGTCCAGATGAACGTGGTACCTTCAGGCGTTTGTAAATTGCTCCCAAGGATGAACCAGACTTGTGGAGGTCATCAATTGTTTTTCTGAGGTCTTGGCAGATTTCTTTTGATTTTCCCATGATGTCAAGCAAAGAGGCACTGAGTTTGAAGGTAGACCTTGAAATACATCCACACCGCCAATTGACTAAAATGATGTCAATTAGCCTACCAGAAGCTTCTAAAGCCATGACATAATTTTCAGGAATTTCCCAAGCTGTTTAAAGGCACAGTCAACTTAGTGTATGTAAACTTCTGACTGACTGGAATTGTGATAAATTGAATTATAAGTGAAATAATCTGTCTGTAAACAACTGTTGGAAAAATGACTTGTGTCATGCACCAAGTAGATGTCCTAACCGACAAAACTATAGTTTGTTAACAAGAAATTTGTGGAGTGGTTGAAAAATGAGTTTTAATGACTCCAACCTAAGTGAATGTAAACTTCCGACTTCAACTGTATGTCTCAAGACTTCATCCATGACACGTCACTAAAGTTTGTAAATAATCATTGCAAAAGGATGTTAAACATGAACCTTGTACAATCATCCAGAAGTCATGTGATCCTGTTTCTCTACAGCGGCAATCAGCCTGGTAATTACGAGGCTAATAAAATGTGGGTTGATGGCAGGAAATGAAATGTCAGGATTGCCAATATAAAATAGTTGAGATACATTTTCTCGTGACAAGAAAGCACACAGGGACACCGAATGACATCTCTGGTCCGTTTCATAGGAGATTGTTTATTTCTTGTAATTCTGCCAACGTTTACAGTAGCAACACCAGGAACCTCTCTTCAGAGGCGACACATTGCACATACAATACTCTTGTCTCAATAACAGCACAGTGCTAAACTTAAAAGTAGCTCTTCACTAGAATAATAGTACCCAGTAGGAGGCTACCAAGAATCACTACAACTCACAAGAAGCCAAACCAAAAAAACTCTCGTCTTCACACGACAACGTTACACTAACAAAGGACCGACACTACTGAGGAGCCAAATAATAGAAGATGGCTTGGTGTACTGCAGTGAGAGTTAGATTAAGTTTCCTGGACACACTTGGACCTTAGGTTTCATTGCAATGCCGTTCCACCCCCCACCCCCCCCCCCTGGACATGGCAGGGCGAGCGACCTAGCGTTGCTTTTATGTGTGTGTGTGTGTGTGTGTGGTGGTGGTGGGGGGGGGGGGGGGGTACTGTATGTATGCAGGATGAAATCAAGAAGGCCCAAGGATAGAAAACCTCCTTAGATTGGGTGCCTGAAGTTTTTGCCAGCGAAAACAGCCTTGTCTCCAAGCTCCTCCTCAATCCTATGGAAGGACAGGAAGTCAAACAGTCAGTTTGAGGTTAACACTTGAACCATTCTAACGGCTAAAAGAGGAAGTCATAAAACAACCGAGTACTATCCTTGATAATTGTACATTGAGGTGAGCGATGAGTGATATCTGGGCCAAGTCTAGCTCGTTTAAGTCATGGAGATATATCTAATGAAGAATATAGGACATGGTCGTTTTCCTAGCGACAGCATTTTATACAGCTGAGATGGAGTTTAAAGATGGGGGGCTCACCTGAGCAGCTGGTTGTACTTAGCCAGACGCTCAGACCTGCATGGAGCACCGGTCTTGATCTGGAGAAGGGAACACAGCATACCAAGTTATCGGTACACTCGCTGTAAGCTAAGGGCAAAACTGAGAAAAACCGACGCTGAACAACTTTGGTGAGGGAGCTTGCAGTTGCATTGAATGTAATAACATGCAATAGAATATCACTAAAGGACAGAACAAATG
>NC_060175.1:101453325-101613325 GCF_021184085.1 Oncorhynchus gorbuscha | reverse complement strand
ACCACTACTGCTACTAACACCATCACCAGTACTGCTCCTACTACCACCACTACCACTACTCCTACTCCTACTACCACTACAGGTTCATTATCTAGTTCTTAGATACAGCTACTGTAGTATGGTTTCACTCATTTCTTTGAAGGTATTGTAAAATGTCTACCTAAGAAAACTAGGCCTGGAGTCAAGGAAGATAATACATTACCTACGTTCTCCTTGTATCTTGTGCATTATATCTGGTAGTACACTACATTCTATAATATTCATTATATCTGGTAGTACACTACATTCTGTAACATTCATTATATCTGGTAGTACACTACATTCTATAACATTCATTATATCTGGTAGTACACTACATTCTGTAACATTCATTATATCTGGTAGTACACTACATTCTATAACATTCATTATATCTGGTAGTACACTACATTCTATAACATTCATTATATCTGGTAGTACACTACATTCTATTCTATAACATTCATTATATCTGGTAGTACACTACATTCTATAACATTCATTATATCTGGTAGTACACTACATTCTATAACATTCATTATATCTGGTAGTACACTACATTATTCTATAACATTCATTATATCTGGTAGTACACTACATTCTATAACATTCATTATATCTGGTAGTACACTACATTCTATAACATTCATTATATCTGGTAGTACACTACATTCTATAACATTCATTATATCTGGTAGTAAACTACATTCTGTAACATTCATTATATCTGGTAGTACACTACATTCTATTCTATAACATTCATTATATCTGGTAGTACACTACATTCTGTAACATTCATTATATCTGGTAGTACACTACATTCTATAACATTCATTATATCTGGTAGTACACTACATTCTGTAACATTCATTATATCTGGTAGTACACTACATTCTGTAACATTCATTATATCTGGTAGTACACTACATTCTGTAACATTCATTATATCTGGTAGTACACTACATTCTATTCTATAACATTCATTATATCTGGTAGTACACTACATTCTATAACATTCATTATAACTGGTAGTACACTATATTCTATTCTGTAACATTCATTATATCTGGTAGTACACTACATTCTATTCTATAACATTCATTATATCTGGTAGTACACTACATTCTATAACATTCATTATATCTGGTAGTACACTACATTCTATAACATTCATTATAACTGGTAGTACACTACATTCTGTAACATTCATTATATCTGGTAGTACACTACATTCTGTAACATTCATTATATCTGGTAGTACACTACATTCTATTCTATAACATTCATTATATCTGGTAGTACACTACATTCTATAACATTCATTATAACTGGTAGTACACTATATTCTATTCTGTAACATTCATTATATCTGGTAGTACACTACATTCTATTCTATAACATTCATTATATCTGGTAGTACACTACATTCTATTCTATAACATTCATTATATCTGGTAGTACACTACATTCTGTAACATTCATTATATCTGGTAGTACACTACATTCTATTCTATAACATTAATTATATCTGGTAGTACACTACATTCCATTCTATAACATTCATTATATCTGGTAGTACACTACATTCTATTCTATAACATTCATTATATCTGGTAGTACACTACATTCTATTCTATAACATTCATTATATCTGGTAGTACACTACATTCTATTCTGTAACATTCATTATATCTGGTAGTACACTACATTCTATTCTATAACATTCATTATATCTGGTAGTACACTACATTCTATTCTATAACATTCATTATATCTGGTAGTACACTACATTCTGTAACATTCATTATATCTGGTAGTACACTACATTCTATAACATTCATTATATCTGGTAGTACACTACATTCTATAACATTCATTATATCTGGTAGTACACTACATTCTGTAACATTCATTATATCTGGTAGTACACTACATTCTGTAACATTCATTATATCTGGTAGTACACTACATTCTATTCTATAACATTCATTATATCTGGTAGTACACTACATTCTATAACATTCATTATATCTGGTAGTACACTACATTCTATAACATTCATTATATCTGGTAGTACACTACATTCTGTAACATTCATTATATCTGGTAGTACACTACATTCTGTAACATTCATTATATCTGGTAGTACACTACATTCTGTAACATTCATTATATCTGGTAGTACACTACATTCTATTCTATAACATTAATTATATCTGGTAGTACACTACATTCCATTCTATAACATTCATTATATCTGGTAGTACACTAACACATTATTCTATACTACATTCATTATTCATTATATCTGGTAGTACACTACATTCTGTAACATTCATTATATCTGGTAGTACACTACATTCTATTCTATAACATTCATTATATCTGGTAGTACACTACATTCTATTCTATAACATTCATTATATCTGGTAGTACACTACATTCTATTCTATAACATTCATTATATCTGGTAGTACACTACATTCTATAACATTCATTATATCTGGTAGTACACTACATTCTGTAACATTCATTATATCTGGTAGTACACTATTCTGTAACATTCATTATATCTGGTAGTACACTACATTCTATTCTATAACATTAATTATATCTGGTAGTACACTACATTCTATTCTATAACATTCATTATATCTGGTAGTACACTATATTCTGTAACATGCATTATATCTGGTAGTACACTACATTCTATAACATTCATTATATCTGGTAGTACACTACATTCTATAATATAACATTAATTATATCTGGTAGTACACTACATTCTATAACATTCATTATATCTGGTAGTACACTACATTCTATAACATTCATTATATCTGGTAGTACACTACATTCTATAACATTCATTATATCTGGTAGTACACTACATTCTATAACATTCATTATATCTGGTAGTACACTACATTCTATAATATAACATTCATTATATCTGGTAGTACACTACATTCTATAACATTCATTATATCTGGTAGTACACTACATTCTATAACATTCATTATATCTGGTAGTACACTACATTCTATAACATTCATTATATCTGGTAGTACACTACATTCTATAACATTCATTATATCTGGTAGTACACTACATTCTATAACATTCATTATATCTGGTAGTACACTACATTCTATAACATTCATTATATCTGGTAGTACACTACATTCTATAACATTCATTATATCTGGTAGTACACTACATTCTGTTCTGTAACATTCATTATATCTGGTAGTACACTACATTCTATTCTATAACATTCATTATATCTGGTAGTACACTACATTCTGTAACATTCATTATATCTGGTAGTACACTACATTCTGTAACATTCATTATATCTGGTAGTACACTACATTCTATAACATTCATTATATCTGGTAGTACACTACATTCTGTAACATGCATTATATTTGGTAGTACACTACATTCTATTCTGTAACATTCATTATATCTGGTAGTACACTACATTCTGTAACATTCATTATAACTGGTAGTACACTACATTCTATAACATTCATTATATCTGGTAGTACACTACATTCTGTAACATTCATTATAACTGGTAGTACACTACATTCTATAACATTCATTATATCTGGTAGTACACTACATTCTATAACATTCATTATATCTGGTAGTACACTACATTCTGTAACATTCATTATAACTGGTAGTACACTACATTCTATAACATTCATTATATCTGGTAGTACACTACATTCTAACATTCATTATATCTGGTTAACATTCATTATAACTGGTAGTACACTACATTCTATAACATTCATTATAACTGGTAGTACACTACATTCTATAACATTCATTATATCTGGTAGTACACTACATTCTATAACATTCATTATATCTGGTAGTACACTACATTCTATAACATTCATTATATCTGGTAGTACACTACATTCTATTCTGTAACATTCATTATATCTGGTAGTACACTACATTCTGTAACATTCATTATATCTGGTAGTACACTACATTCTGTAACATTCATTATATCTGGTAGTACACTATATTCTATTCTGTAACATTCATTATATCTGGTAGTACACTACATTCTGTAACATTCATTATAACTGGTAGTACACTATATTCTATTCTGTAACATTCATTATATCTGGTAGTACACTACATTCTATAACATTCATTATAACTGGTAGTACACTATATGGGACCGAGAGACTGAAAAACAGCTTCTATCTCAAGGCCATCAGACTGTTAAACAGCCACCACTAACACTGAGTGGCTGCTGCCAACACACTGTCATTGACACTGACCCAACTCCAGCCATTTTAATAATGGGAATTGATGGGAAATGATATAAATATATCACTAGCCACTTTAACTATGTCACTTTGTTTACTTTGTCTACACACTCATCTCATATGTATATACTGTACTCGATACCATCTACTGTATGCTGCTCTGTACCATCACTCATTCATATATCCTTATGTACATGTTCCTTATCCCCTTACACTGTGTATAAGACAGTAGTTTTGGAATTGTTAGTTAGATTACTTGTTGGTTATTACTGCATTGTCGGAACTAGAAGCACAAGCATTTCGCTACACTCGCATTAACATCTGCTAACCATGTGTATGTGACAAATAAAATTTGATTTGATTTGATTCTATTCTGTAACATTAATTATATCTGGTAGTACACTATATTCTATTCTGTAACATTCATTATATCTGGTAGTACACTACATTCTATTCTATAACATTCATTATATCTGGTAGTACACTATATTCTATTCTGTAACATTCATTATATCTGGTAGTACACTATATTCTATTCTGTAACATTCATTATATCTGGTAGTACACTACATTCTATAACATTCATTATATCTGGTAGTACACTACATTCCATTCTATAACATTCATTATATCTGGTAGTACACTATATTCTATTCTGTAACATTCATTATATCTGGTAGTACACTACATTCTATTCTATAACATTCATTATATCTGGTAGTACACTACATTCTGTAACATTCATTATATTTGGTAGTACACTACATTCTATTCTATAACATTCATTATATCTGGTAGTACACTACATTCTATTCTATAACATTCATTATATCTGGTAGTACACTACATTCTGTAACATTCATTATATCTGGTAGTACACTACATTCTATAACATTCATTATATCTGGTAGTACACTACATTCTGTAACATTCATTATATCTGGTAGTACACTACATTCTATTCTGTCTGAAACCCCCACTTGGGACTCTGTTTCCCTGAGAAAGTCAAAATGGGTGCCAGTGGTACAGAGCGAGTGGTGTCGCGAACTATATATATGAATTGTCTGTCTGCGCGTGGACCAGTACTTACGCCTGCAGGGACTCTGTGACGGAGCCGAGGTGGCACAAAATGGCTGCCAGTGGAGTGACACTCCACTCAGTGATGGAACCAGGCTGAACCAAAATGGCCGTCTGTGTGTGGACAGTTACTTACGCCTGCAGGGACTCTGTGACGGAGCCGATCTGGTTGACCTTGAGCAGCAGGCAGTTGCAGGCCTTGTCGGCCACACCCTTGGCGATGCGCTTGGGGTTGGTGACGGTCAGATCATCACCCACCACCTGGATGCTGGTCTCCGCCGTGAACTTAGACCATGCCGCCCAGTCATCCTGGTCGAAGGGATCCTCAATGGACACCACTGTAGAAGACAGAGGAGGATGGTTGTAATGGGTTAGTTGTTAGAGCACGTCGTTGAGGTCACTACTGGGGAGAGGAAGGGATAAGTCACTTTAAAGCCTAATCAACTAAATTAATTAATTAAATTAATTAGATATTTATTGTTCAACGGATTTACCTTCGGCTCCCAAACATCAGGGCTTTAAACTCTAGCTAGAGGACAGTACCTTAAAGATCCACAGAGGCCCTGGCCTCTTACAGAGGGCGAAAGTCAGTCACTCAGCCTAACAGAAATGGCACCCTATTCCCTACATAGTGCACTACTATTAACCAGAGCCCTATGGGTAGTAGTGTGCCCTATAGGGAATAGTGTGCCATTTGGGACTGTGACCGGAGTCTCAACAGTATAATGAGGATTAGTGTTTCTCTCAGTATCAGACCTGGGTAACTCAGCCGGAGTCTTAAAATGAGGATTAGTGTCTCTCTCAGTAGCAGACCTGGGTAACTCAGCCGGAGTCTTAAAATGAGGATTAGTGTTTCTCTCAGTAGCAGACCTGGGTAACTCAGCCGGAGTCTTAAAATGAGGATTAGTGTTTCTCTTAGTATCAGACCTGGGTAACTCAGCCGGAGTCTTAAAATGAGGATTAGTGTTTCTCTCAGTATCAGACCTGGGTAACTCAGCCGTTGGAGTCTTAAAATGAGGATTAGTGTTTCTCTCAGTATCAGACCTGGGTAACTCAGCCGGAGTCTTAAAATGAGGATTAGTGTTTCTCTCAGTATCAGACCTGGGTAACTCAGCCGGAGTCTTAAAATGAGGATTAGTGTTTCTCTTAGTATCAGACCTGGGTAACTCAGCCGGAGTCTTAAAATGAGGATTAGTGTTTCTCTCAGTATCAGACCTGGGTAACTCAGCCGGAGTCTTAAAATGAGGATTAGTGTTTCTCTCAGTAGCAGACCTGGGTAACTCAGCCGGAGTCTTAAAATGAGGATTAGTGTTTCTCTCAGTATCAGACCTGGGTAACTCAGCCGGAGTCTTAAAATGAGGATTAGTGTTTCTCTCAGTATCAGACCTGGGTAACTCAGCCGGAGTCTTAAAATGAGGATTAGTGTTTCTCTCAGTATCAGACCTGGGTAACTCAGCCGGAGTCTTAAAATGAGGATTAGTGTTTCTCTCAGTATCAGACCTGGGTAACTCAGCCGGAGTCTTAAAATGAGGATTAGTGTTTCTCTCAGTATCAGACCTGGGTAATCCTTCATCTAGTGGTAGTGGCACTGCCGACCCCAGGCAACCTATCCCCCTTGGTGATGGGGGTCAAAAGTAGTGCACTATATAGGGAATAGGGTGGCATTTGGGATGCATGGACACCAACCTGGGTAATCCTTGACAAAGCTCTTGTAGAGGTCTCCCAGCTGGTCTGGGGTGATGTAACGGCTGGAGTCGTCAGGTGACTTGAAGTCCAGGTCGTATTTCCCGTCCTTGTAGAACTCGGAGGCGGCCACGTCCATGCCGATCACGATCTTGTCGGTGTAGCCGGCTTTGCCAATGGCTTCCTTGAGCAGCTCCAGAGCTGAGAGGAACATAGATCAATTAGAGTTAAGATTCCCTCACGATGAATAAGGAGGATTTGGTTGGCTTTATATATATTTATTCATTCATTCTTAGGCTCCCTGTCTGGCTCCTGACCTATATAAGGGTGTTGATACGCTGTTTAATATGACATGTAACCTATTTGAAATTATGTTCGCTTCTTACATTCACCTTTTCATATTTATTCAAATACTTTTCATTCAAATCCACATGGTTTGGTTTCAATACTTAAAAACCAATTGGTAGGTCCAGGTAATCACAAAAAATAGATGGGTGCTGGTTAAATTGTGATTTTTAATGAATGGAGCGAATTTTGAGCGAAAGTGAAGATTTTTTCTGTGAGTGTGGAAAACGTTTTTATTTTTTAGCAGAGAGTTAGGAAAGACATGGAGGAAAACGCACCAGGAGGCGAGGAGCGGGATTTCCAACCGCTCATCTCCGTTCACCTGTGCTGAGGGCTAGAGGGCTCTAGGACATTCCCTCTCAGCTAAGGCACAGAAGTGTCAGGAAGCAGCATCACAGCACCGCACCATGAGGCGAGGAGCGGGATTTCCAACCGCTCACCTGTGCTGATTGAAATATACTGAGCTACACCGAGTCAAACAGAGCTACACTGGTTTATACATTATTCAGTATTGGATTGAGGCCTTGATTTATGACACCTGAAACCCCACCTCTTTAAGGAATACCTAGGATAGGATAAAGTAATCCTTCTCACCCCCCCCCCCCTTAAAATATTTAGATGCACTATTGTAAAGTGGTTGTTCCACTGGATGTCATAAGGTGAATGCACCAATTTGTAAGTCGCTCTGGATAAGAGCGTCTGCTAAATGACTTAAATGTAAATGTAAATTTAGAAATCATCTGTCGCCTCCGGAGTAGCATTCCTGGGCAAATGAATAGAAAGAGCCACACCAACATAGGGTCACGGTGATGTAAACTCTACGGGAGGGGAAGATGGAGGGGCGAAGGAGTCTTAGGTGAAGTACTAGAGGGTTTTAGGACATTCCCTCTCAGCTAAGACACAGAAGTGTCAGGAAGCAGCATCACAGCTCATTATTCCACTGAAGTGACGCTGCAGTGGTGCCATACTGCTGGTAATGTGACAACTGTTTCTGTAGAAAAGGGCTATACACCTGATTGATTGATTGATTAACTGACTGACGCTCTTCGGCTCTCACCTTCCTTGTTCTCCAGGATGTTGGGGGCGAAGCCTCCCTCGTCTCCCACGTTAGTGGCGTCCTGGCCGTACTTCTTCTTGATGACGTTCTTCAGGTTGTGGTAGACCTCGGCTCCGATCCTCATGGCCTCCTTGAAGGTGCTGGCTCCTACAGGGAGGATCATGAACTCCTGCATGGCCAGCTTGTTGCCTGCGTGGGAACCTCCGTTGATCACGTTGAAGGCCTTGGACAGAGACAGAGGTTTGAACTGAAGTTTCATATCAAACAAAATGAAAGCATAGCAGCTTGCCTGAGAGACGAGACGGGTTTCACCTTTAGACCAACATATCAGGGATAAGACGTAGCAGCTCAGTGAACCACAGCAACACTAGACTGTATTATCCAGCTGAGCTAAAAGCCTAAGCATTAGCTCGGGGAGCTAACGTACAGTTGAAGTAGGAAGTTTACATACACCTTAGCCAAATACATTTAAACTCAGTTTTTCACAATTCCTGACATTTAATCCAAGTAAAAATTCCCTGTCTTAGATCAGTTAGGATCACCACTTTATTTTAAGAATGTGGAATGTCAGAATAATAGTAGAGAGAATTATTTATTTCAGCTTTTATTTCTTTCATCACATTCACAGTGGGTCAGAAGTTTACTTACACTCAATTAGTATTTCGTAGCATTGCCTTTAAATTGTTTAACTTCGGTCAAACGTTGCGAGTAGCCTTCTCCAAGCTTCCCACAATAAGTTGGGTGAATTTTGGGGCATTCCTCCTGGCAGAGCTGGTGTAACCAGGTCAGGTTTGTAGGCCTCCTCGCTCATACACGCTTTTTCAGTTCTGCCCACACATTTTCTATAAGACTGAGGTCAGGGCTTTGTGATGGCCACTCCAATACTTTGACTTTGTTGTCCTTAATCCATTTCACCACAGCGTTGGAAGTATGCTTGGAGTCATTGTCCATTTGGAAGACCCATTTTCGACCAAGCTTTAACTTCCTAACTGATGTCTTGAGATGTTGCTTCAATATATCCACATCATTTTCCTACCTCATGCTGCCATCTATTTTGTGAAGTGCAGCAGTCCCTCCTGCAGCAAAGCACCCCCACAACATGATGCTGCCACCCCCGTGCTTCACGGTTGGGATGGTGTTCTTTGGCTTGCAAGCCTCCCCCTTTTTCCTCCAAACATAACGATGGTCATTATGGCCAAACAGTTATATTTTTGTTTCATCAGAAGAGGACATTTCTCCAAAAAGTATGACCTTTCTCCCCATGTGCAGTTGCGAACTGTTTCCTTGCTGAGCGGCCTTTCAGGTTATGTCGATACGATTAGTTTTACTGTGGATATAAATACTTTTGTACCTGTTTCCTCCAGCATCTTCACAAGGTCCTTTGCTGTTGTTCTGGGATTGATTTGCACTTTTCACACCAAATTACGTTCATCTCTAGGAGACAGAACGCGTCTCCTTCCTGGGCGGTATGACGGCTGCGTGGTCCCATGGTGTTTATACTTGCGTACTATTGTTTATACCGATGAACGTGGTACCTTCAGGCATTTGGAAATTGCTCCCAAAGATGAACCAGACTGGTGGAGGTCTACAATTTTTTTTCTGAGGTTTTGGCTGATTTCTTTTGATTTTCTCATGATGTCAAGCAAAGAGGCACTGAGTTTGAAGGTAGGCCTTGAAATACATACAGGTACACCTACAATTGATTCAAATGATGTCAATTAGCCTATCAGTAGCTTCTAAAGCCATGACATCATTTTCTGGAATTTTCCAAGCTACTTAAAGGCACAGTCAACTTAGTGTATGTAAACTTCTGACCCACTGGAATTGTGATACAGTGAATTGTAAGTGAAAAAATCTGTCTGTAAACAATTGTTGGAAAAATGACTTGTGTCATGCACAAAGTAGATGTCCTAACCAACTTGCCAAAACTATAGTTTGTTAACAAGACATTTGTGGAGTGGTTGAAAAACGAGTTTCAATTAACCTAAGTGTATGTAAACTTCCGACTTCAACTGTAAGTCAGCTTTAGCTCAGCAGGACAACACAGTCTTGATGCAAGGTCACATGAAGATGACTCACACAATAGGAAACACAGACTTAAATGGGACTGGTAGGATGACGATAAACTTACTGGGGACTGGTAGGATGACGATAAACTTACTGGGGACTGGTAGGATGACGATAAACTTACTGGGGACTGGTAGGATGACGATAAACTTACTGGGGACTGGTAGGATGACGATAAACTTACTGGGGACTGGTAGGAGGATGGGGACTGGTAGGACGATAAACTTACTGGGGACTGGTAGGATGACGATAAACTTACTGGGGACTGGTAGGATGATAAACTTACTGGGGACTGGTAGGATGACGATAAACTTACTGGGGACTGGTAGGATGACGATAAACTTACTGGGGACTGGTAGGATGACGATAAACTTACTGGGGACTGGTGGGGAGGATGACGATAAACTTACTGGGGACTGGTAGGATGACGATAAACTTACTGGGGACTGGTACTGGGGACTGGAAGGATGATAAACTTACTGGGGACTAAACTTACTGGGGACTGGTAGGATGACGATAAACTTACTGGGGACTGGTAGGATGACGATAAACTTACTGGGGACTGGTAGGATGACGATAAACTTACTGGGGACTGGTAGGATGACGATAAACTTACTGGGGACTGGTAGGATGACGATAAACTTACTGGGGACTGGTAGGATGACGATAAACTTACTGGGGACTGGTAGGATGACGATAAACTTACTGGGGACTGGTAGGATGACGATAAACTTACTGGGGACTGGTAGGATGACGATAAACTTACTGGGGACTGGAAGGATGACGATAAACTTACTGGGGACTGGAAGGATGACGATAAACTTACTGGGGACTGGAAGGATGACGATAAACTTACTGGGGACTGGAAGGATGACGATAAACTTACTGGGGACTGGAAGGATGACGATAAACTTACTGGGGACTGGAAGGATGACGATAAACTTACTGGGGACTGGAAGGATGACGATAAACTTACTGGGGACTGGTAGGATGACGATAAACTTACTGGGGACTGGTAGGATGACGATAAACTTACAGGGACGGGGAGGATGACATTGGGGTTGCCAGCGAGGTCAGCGATGTGACGGTACAGGGGGACACCTTTCTCAGCAGCACCGGCCTTGCACACAGCCAGGGACACGCCCAGGATGGCGTTGGCACCAAACTTAGCTGAGGGGGAAAACAGAAAGCGAAGAGACCATATAGCAAACAATTTCTGCCTTTTTTTCTCATTTTCCTAAATGGTTGATTTGGGCTGTATTCAAGTAGACTGCTGTTCTTATTGCTTGCATAGGGACTAAGAAATGTAACATGACATTTATGTATTTGCATTGAAGCCTCGTACACTGGAATGCACTCAACTCTATGCTAAAATTGCATATACCAACCAAAGGAAGTAACCTACACTTGTTCTCTGTGCCATCCATGTCCAGCATCAGCTTGTCAACCTTTTCCTGCTCCAGGACGTTGACGTTCTGAACAACAGGACAGACAGACAGACACAGAACAACACACCAGTCATTAGAGATGGAAGGAACTGACAACAAACAAACAAAAAAGGTTTGTTCAAAGTTCAAACAGGTTAGCTCAAAACACCTGTCTTCAAGGATGTTTAGGTTCACTAGTACACACAGCATCTTGAGGTGCTACCTAGCCAGGTTACCTGAGACCTCTGTAGCTCTGGTCACTGAGGTGAGTACAGTGTTGAATACATACAATAACAACATCTTACAGAGAAATTCAACAGACCAAGAGGATATATTGTATCTAGAAAACTCCATGGGGTAAAAAAAAACAACTCATCAACGGAACTTGAAGTGACGTGTCTTCTCTTACCCTCTGACTTCATTGTACTCAGTCAGGATTGTTCTTAGCTGCTCTATGCCATACTGTACACTCTATGCAACACTGACTCGACACCAGCACAACGTTGTCAATGTTAGTCAAACAGTGAATGTTCCTACCTGCCGTACAAGCGCAGGTGCAATAGTTTTATTGATATGATCAACGGCTTTTGAGACACCTGCAGAGGGGACAAGCAAAGCGTCACGACCCAGGGAGAAGTAGACCATGCAAGAGCAGCAGGCATTACTAGGCGATCACAGAGCAAGCCTTAGATCTCGCTAATATTATCTGCTGTGGTGGCAGCAACTAGGCTGGTTAAACAAACGTCAAGTGGAATGATCTACTATTGGGATCATGGGGTAATCACAGAAATAGAATGACAATATGGCCGCCGGTCGGTCCACCCGTCACGGAACTTTGACTTGGAGGAATGTCCCTTCTAGTCATTATATTTTTATGGCCGTAATAACGATTTAGAAAATCTGTGATCGTCTGTGAATACCTGCCACAGAGGTTAGTTACTTGTCAAATCATGGCAAACCCACTTGAAAGTCATGCTTTCAATCAACCAGTTCATATTCAGTGTTCTCTGTCTTACTCCTGTGTATTTACCTGGTTACACAGAGCTGGGGCCAAGAACTCATTAATATGTTTAACAGCCCTTTTCACCCCTGACAGGAGGAGAGAAGGATGAAGTGTCAGAGAAAAGAATGATGAAGAACGAAGGAAAGATAGAAAACATGTAATGGAAAAAATGTATAGAGTGAGCTGTGTACTAGCCTGGTCCCAGATGTGTCTGTGCTGTCTTGCCAGCTCCTATGGTTATTACCATGGCAACCACACGAGCTGGCCATGCAGCACAGTGAGATCTAGGACCAGGCTAGAGTACATGGACGTTGGAAATGGAAGCAAACATTGGAAACTAGCTATGTCAACAATACATTCTAAGACTAGTATGTTTCTAAAGTCCACTTAAAATACAGTGCCTATAGTCTAGTGAAAGTCTACACATTTTACTGCCTTAAAATGCTATCTAAAAAGGGGACAGATTTAGTGAAAAGAAAGTTAGAAACATTTCCCAATTAATACAAAAATAACATGTCTTGATTGTGCATGTCATTTGGCAGCTATTACAGCTGTAAACCATTTTGAATAAGATTCGACCAACTTTGTACAACTCTTATACCCCATAATGACAAAGCGAAAAAAGGTTTAATTTTTTTTCCAACTTTATAAAAAAGGAAAAAGCAGAACTACCTTATTTACATAAATATTCAGACCCTTTGCTATGAGACTCGAAATTAAGCTGATAATTATTATTTCAATGTTTCTACAACTTGATTGGAGTCCACCTGTGGTAAATTCAATTGATTGGACATGATTTGGAAAGGCACACACCCGTTTATATAAGGTCCCACAGTTGTCTGAGCAAAAAACTAAGCCACGAGGTCAAATTAATTGTCTGTAGGATTGTGTGGAGGCACAGATCTGGGGAAGGGTACCCAAAAATGTCTGCAGCATTGAAGGTCCCCAAGAACACAGTGGCCTCCATCATGCTGAAATGGAAGAAGTTTGGAACCACCAAGACTCTTCCTAGAGCTGACCGCCTGGCTAAACTGAGCAATTTGGGTAGAAGGGCCTTGGTCAGAGGGGTGACCAAGAACCTGATGATCTCTCAGACAGAACTCCAGAGTTCCTCTGTGGAGATGAGAGAACCTTCCAGAAGGACAACCATCTCTGCAGCACTCCACCAATCAGGCCTTTATAGTAGATTGGCCAGACGGAAGCCACTCCTCAGTATAAGGCACATGACAGCGCACTTGGAGTTTGCCAAAAGGCACCTAAAAACTGACCATGAGAAACAAGATTCTCTGGTCTGATGAAACCATGATTGAACTCTGTGGCCTGAATGCCAATGGTCACGTCTGGAGGAAACCTGGCACCATCCCTGCGGTGAAGCATGGTGGTGGCAGCATCATGCTGTGGGGATGTTTTTCAGGGACTGGGAGACTAGTCAGGATAAGGGGAAAGATGAATGGAGCAAAGTACAGAGATCCTTGATGAAAACCTGCTCCAGAGCGCTCAGGACCTCAGACTGGGGACGAAGGTTCACCTTCCAACAGGACAACGACCCTAAGCACACAGCCAAGACAACACAGGAGTGGCTTCAGCAAAAGTCTCTGAATGTCCTTGAGTGACTCAGCCAGAGCCAAGACTTGAACCCGATCCTACATCTCTGGAGAGACCTGAAAATAGCTGTGTAGTGACGCTCCCCATCCAACCTGACAGAGCTTGAGAGGATCTGCAAAGAAACTCCCCAAATACAGGTGTGCCAAGCTTGTAGCGTCATACCCAAGAAGACTCTAGGCTGTAATCACTTCCAAAGGTGCATCAACAATGTACTGAGTAAAGACTCTGAATACTTATGTACATTTGATATATCTGTTTATTATTTTTATTAATTTGCAAAAATGTCTAAAAACGTGTTTTTGCTTTGGCATTTGGGTAGATTGACGAGAGAGAAATTTACAAGGTTTCAACGTAACAAAATGTGGAAAAAGTCAAGGGGTCTGAATACTCTCCAAATGCACTGTAGATCAATTGCTGTAATTTTAAGGCAGTAAAATGTGAAGACTGTAAGGGGTGTGACCTTCGCTATGCCCTGTAAATGACAAGTAATTAGCTAGTCCAATCAGAACAGGGAGTGTTACTAGCTAGTCCAATCAGAAGAGGGAGTTGTGCGTACCTTTGCCCAGGTAGCGAGTCTTATCGTTGTCACGGAGCTCCAGAGCTTCATAGATACCAGTAGAGGCACCGCTGGGGACAGCGGCCCTGAACAGACCTGGAGAACACAGAAGATAGGATGTTAATGAGTCCATTTCATCTCTATTTACATTACATACTGTAGGATGAAACCTGGAGAAGACAGAAGATAGGATGTTAATGAGTCCATTTCATCTCTATTTACATTACATACTGTAGGATGAAACCTGGAGAAGACAGAAGATAGGATGTTAATGAGTCCATTTCATCTCTATTTACATTACATACTGTAGGATGAAACCTGGAGAAGACAGAAGATAGGATGTTAATGAGTCCATTTCATCTCTATTTACATTACATACTGTAGGATGAAACAAGGAGAAGACAGAAGATAGGATGTTAATGAGTCCATTTCATCTCTATTTACATTACATACTGTAGGATGAAACCTGGAGAAGACAGAAGATCGGATGTTAATGAGTCCATTTCATCTCTATTTACATTACATACTGTAGGATGAAACCTGGAGAAGACAGAAGATAGGATGTTAATGAGTCCATTTCATCTCTATTTACATTACATACTGTAGGATGAAACCTGGAGAAGACAGAAGATAGGATGTTAATGAGTCCATTTCATCTCTATTTACATTACATACTGTAGGATGAAACCTGAAGACAGAAGTGAAACATGGCAGAAAAGCACAAACTATGTAGTTCTGTCCTCGATGTTTTGTATTTCTGTATTATGTTTCATGTTTTCTGTGGACCCCAGGTATCCACAAACTGATCTGAAACCAGGTCCGGTATTCACAAACTGATTTGAAACCAGGTCTGGTATTCACAAACTGATCTGAAACCAGGTCTGGTATTCACAAACTGATCTGAAACCAGGTCTGGTATTCACAAACTGATCTGAAACCAGGTCTGGTATCCACAAACTGATCTGAAACCAGGTCTGGTATCCACAAACTGATCTGAAACCAGGTCTGGTATCCACAAACTGATTTGAAACCAGGTCCGATATTCACAAAGTGTTGCAGAGTAATAGTGCTGACCTAGGATCAGTTTTGTATTTTAAACCATAATGAATAAGAGGAAGGACCTGATCCTAGATCGGCACTCCTATTCTGAGACGCTTTGTAAATATGGGGCTAGACTACATTACTGATCCAGTTCCTAACACATTGACTGATCTAGATTACATTACTGATCCAGTTCCTAACACATTGACTGATCTAGACTACATTACTGATCCAGTTCCTAACACATTGACTGATCTAGATTACATTACTGATCCAGTTCCTAACACATTGACTGATCTAGATTACATTTGGTATTTATGTAGTGAAATCAACAGGAAAGAATTCCATCACTCATACGTTAATCCCATTTTGTTTCCTGAAAAGAGAGAGGGAGGGTCGCTGCCTGGTTGACATGCTAAGCAGATCAATGTGATGTAACAGGCTTGAACAACGAAGCAAAGCTCTCTACTGAGTATCACACACACACACACACCTCCAGGATGCGACTGCTGTCTCGACCTCAGCTACACACCAAGGTCAGACATTTTGGAATCAACCACGTGAAGAATAGTGGATATGCATATTTGATTCTAACTGCTCATAGGAGACACACAAGTCATCTGGAAATCAGATATGGGATGCTCCCAATAAACCTATTCAGATTGATTGAGTCTTAGTGACTTGTTTTCAAGTCAGCTTCAATCAAAACAGCAATACAAAGCATGCAACATATTGAATTTTGGTCACATGCAATCTCCACAGACAAACATTGGCAGTAGAATGGCCTTACTGAAGAGCTCAGTGACTTTCAAGGATGCCACATATCCAATAAGTCAGTTTGTAACAGAGCTGCCCTGCTCAACAGTAAGTGCTTGTTTTTTTTTGTAAAAAAAAAAATCTACCCCTTCTTCTCCCCAATTTCGTGGTATCCAATTGTTAGTAATTACTATCTTGTCTCATCGCTACAACTCCCGTACACTCGGAAGAGATGAAGGTCGAAAGCCATGCGTCCTCCGATACACAACCCAACCAGCCACTGCTTCTTAACACAGCGCACATCCAACCCGGAAGCCAGCCGCACCAATGTGTCGGAGGAAACACCGTACACCTGGCGACCTTGGTCAGCGCGCAATGTTAATCATGCTACACCATCTGGCAGTCTGACGGATGAATCTGGGTTTGGCGGATGCCACTAGAACACTACCTGCATCTGGGGCTGTTTTTCATGGTTCAGGCCCTTTAGTTCCAGTGAAGGGAAATCTTAACGCTGCAGCATACAATGACATTCTAGATGATTCTGTGCTTTCAACTTTATGGCAACAGTTTGGGGAAGGCCCTTTCCTGTTTCAGCATAACAATACCCCCGTGCACAAAGCATACAGAAACGGTTTGTTGAGATTGGTGTGGAAGAACTTGAATGGCCTACACAGAGCCCTGACCTCAACCCCACCGAACATCCATTGGGATGAATTGGAACGCCGACTGCGAGCTAGGCCTGAATTCACCCTTCAACCCGAGAATAATACTGCAGTAAGTTAAACTTTTGAACTCATAGGTATATTTTTTTATATCATAAGCCTACATTATGTTTGATACCTTTGTCTACCCGACTAATAGCCTAATATGGCTTTTTTTTGTGGTTAGAAAACCCATCAGTCAGAGGATGTGAAAGTCACTTTCACCCCAGAGGATTCCTACTGGATCTGAGCATAGAAACGGAGACAAAAGAGAGAATGTAATTCAAGACCTTTATGTTACATTTATTTTACCAGCCAAGTCAGTTAAGAACAAATTCTTATTTTCAATGACGGCCTAGGAACAGTGGGTTAACTGCCTGTTCAGGGGCAGAACGACAGCTCGGGGGTTTGAACTTGCAACCTTTCGGTTACTAGTCCAACGCTCTAACCATTAGGCTACCCTGCCGACACGTTACATCTGGCGCCCCTTTCTGATCCAACAATACCATTATTATACAGCAGCAGACTTGTGCATCCCAAATGGTACCTTATTCCTTATTCCCTGTTCCCTATATCAGTGTTTCCCAACTCTGATCTAGGCACTCGAGTACCACCAATAGTACATCTTCTTTTTTTCCATGGCCATGGACAAGTACACCTGATTCTACTTGTCAACCAATCATCAAGCAAGTTGAATCAGGTGTTTTTGTCTAGGGGCTGCAGTTTGGGGTACTAGAGGACAGGATTTGGACTGTTGGGGGTACTGGAGGACAGGATTTGGACTGTTGGGGGTAGAGGGCTGGAGTTGGACTGTTGGGGGTACTGGAGGGCTGGAGTTGGACTGTTAGGGGTACTGGAGGACTGGAGTTGGACTGTTAGGGGTACTGGAGGACTGGAGTTGGACTGTTAGGGGTACTGGAGGACTGGAGTTGGACTGTTAGGGGTACTGGAGGACTGGAGTTGGACTGTTAGGGGTACTGGAGGACTGGAGTTGGACTGTTAGGGGTACTGGAGGACTGGAGTTGGACTGTTAGGGGTACTGGAGGACTGGAGTTGGACTGTTAGGGGTACTGGAGGACTGGAGTTGGACTGTTAGGGGTACTGGAGGACTGGAGTTGGACTGTTAGGGGTACTGGAGGACTGGAGTTGGACTGTTAGGGGTACTGGAGGACTGGAGTTGGACTCAGGGTGATGATGTCTCGCGGCAATGGCAGCTTCCTCTGTGTTATTACTCTTTCATTCATCCCTCCATCCCATTCACTATTCCCTCATGGATTTGACCCTAGCACAAAAATATGTCAGTATACAGGTGTTGACCTTTCCATCACTTATAATGTGGAATGTTCCAGAATGAATGTTACTTATTGCTCAAGTATACCATTTAAATCATACAGTATATAATTGGAAAGCTTGGGTTCACAGCTATCAATTAAGCACATTTTCAGGAATGTTCGGATAAAACAGAACTTTGACCTTCGACCTCTAGGATACATGTCATAATTACCTGTATAAATTGCTTTAAAAAAAAGGAAATCCTGATAGAACCACTTGTAAAAACAACGTTTAAAATCTGAATGGTTATGACATCACCTTTACAGCACCAGCTATAACTATTGTTTGAAGATAGCCCAACTGACATTAAACTGTTGGAAGTTTAGTCATACAATTCAACTTTACAGTACTGTGTGTGTGTCAAATGGTTCCCTTTTCACTACATAGTACACTACTTTTGACCAGGGATCACAGGGGTACACTGAAAGTAGTAGTAGTGCTAAAGTAGTGGCGTTTGGGAAACAGCCTGGTTTGGGTTTTCTGTTTTCCAGCGGTGACAGATTGGAAATGGAGGGATTAGAACCTGATGATAATCTCCTAAATGACTTCCTCACAATGAAGAATGTCATAAAATACTTGACGTTACAGGATTTAATTCTGCTTCTTGCCTTCACCTGATTTTATATCTTTGGGTGTGATAAGAAGTATTTTGCCGTGTGTGTACACTCCCTAGTTTAATGATTAACTCTTAACAGATTGTAAATTAAACTATTAATTTAAATATGTATCTTAGTAAACGTGCACTATGTCTTTCCCATTGTCGAAGTGCAAATAGAAACATAGTAACATTGATTTCTCAACATTCCGAAAGAGAACCACAAAATAACCACAGTTGGCTACATTGTTACAGTAACAGATTGCTACATTCTGTAGCTACACCCTCCCACATCTCATACTAACTTGGCCACACTGCATACCAGTGAATGGCAAGCAAACAATAGTGAACTGTCTTCATCTAATAAAAATGGTACAGAAAGGTGTGGCAGAGTACTTCAGTAGTGAGAAAACACTTATCTAGCTGCACCTTGACTTCCTTTCCTCTCCCCCAGACTCACTCACTGCCATTTCTACATTTCACTCTGTGTGCTACATATACATGTTGAAACTTGTCACTATGATCTTAAAGGGCTAGTGCAAGATTTTGACAATCAAGCAATTTTTCTACTTAAAAAGCAGTTGTTCTACTTAACCCCCCCCCCCCCAAGTCAAAATTAACCATTTGTATATCTCTGTGTACAGTTTGAAGAAGTGGAAGGTCGTTTTGCGAGCCATTGCTAACTAGCATTAGCACAATGACTGGAAGTATATGGGAACCGCTAGCAGTCATTGCACTAATGCTAGTTAACAACTTCCTTCAAACTGCACACAGAGACATTCAAATGGTATCCATGAATTGATCTGACTCTGGGTAAGTAGAGAAATCTGTGGTTCTGCCCCTGAAGAGGCAGTTAACCCACTGTTCCTAGGCCGTCATTGAAAATAAGAATTTGTTCCTAACTGACTTGCCTAGTTAAATAAAGGTTAAAAAAAATTGTTGCTAAATGACTACAGGGGAAACACTAGTTCTACTGTATGTGTCTCAGTATGACCAACATTTACCAGTAGGAACCATTACAGTAACACAGTAGAGCTGTCCAAGCAGTGTACCATTACAGACAGTAGCTATTTTCACTCCACCAACGCGATCTGATCTGCCAGCTCTCTCTAGTAGGTTGTAGGATGTACAGTAGGCTACCCTTACCATGGAGCTAACTCATTCTGCCACTTGGAAAGGGACTAGGATATAGGCTAACCTTACCATGGAGCTAACTCACTCTGCCACTTGGAAAGGGACTAGGATATAGGCTAACCTTACCATGGAGCTAACTCACTCTGCCACTTGGAAAGGGACTAGGATATAGGCTAACCTTACCATGGAGCTAACTCACTCTGCCACTTGGAAAGGGACTAGGATATAGGCTAACCTTACCATGGAGCTAACTCACTCTGCCACTTGGAAAGGGACTAGGATATAGGCTAACCTTACCATGGAGCTAACTCACTCTGCCACTTGGAAAGGGACTAGCCTGGAGTTAAAACTATTGGTGTTATGTCATGTCTTGTTAATTGTTGTATTTTTGAATTTAATTGATTTGAATGAACATGATAGAACACAGAGAAACAGACAGGCCAAGTGCTGGAATACCTAAAATACCTATTGACTAACACTATCGATTAAAACTATTGATTAACATAGCAGAGCTATTATGAACATAATTGTTTCCACATTGCAATGATATTTGTGATGGGAACCTATGCATTTCAGGCCACTTTATTCCAATAAGGCAGTACATGTCTTGTCAACAACAAGCTATTGTTAACCAAAGCAGGCGTTGACCTTTCCATCACTTATGTGGAATGTTCCGGAATGAATGTTACTTCTTCGAATTCCAAGATCTAATAAGTATTTTTATACTTTAAATTCATGGAGATACAGTACATTTACAGTATTACAACGTTACTACGTTAACAGCCTCATTCTAAAATAAAAAAATTGTCCTCATCAATCTACACACAATACCCCATAATGACAAAGCTAAAATATCATATTTACATAAGTATTCAGACCCTTTACTCAGTACTTTGTTGAAGTACCTTTGGTAGCAAACAATCAGTGGGAGAAGGGCCTTGGTCAGGGAGGTCCCTGTGACAGAACTCCAGAGTTCCTCTGTGGAGATGGGAGAACCTTCCAGAAGGACAACCATCTCGGCAGCACTCCCACCAATCACTCAACCAATCAGGCCTTTATAGTAGAGTGGAAGCTACTCCTCAGTAAAAGGCACATGACAGTCCACTAAGAGTTTGTCAAAAGGCACCTAAAGGACTCTGCTCCATGAGAAACAAGATTCTCTGGTCTGATGAAACCAAGATTGAACTCTGTGGCCTGAATGCCAAGCGTAACGTCTGGAGGAAACCTGGCACCATCCCTGCGGTGAAGCATGGTGGTGGCAACATCATGCTGTGGGGATGTTTTTCAGCGGCAGAGACTGGGAGACTAATCAGGATCGAGGGAAAGATGAACGGAGCAAAGTACAGAGAGATCCTAGATGACAACCTGCTCCAGAGCGCTCAGGATCTCAGACTGGGGCGAAGGTTCACCTTCCAACAGGACAACGGCCCTAAGCACACAGTCAAGACAATGCAGGTGTGGCTTTGGAACAAGTCTCTGAATGTCCTTGAGTGGCCCAGCCAGAGCCCGGACTTGAACCCGATCAAACATCTATGGAGAAACCTGAAAATAGCTGTGCAGCGACGCTCCCCATCCAACCTGACAGAGCTTGAGAGGATCTGCAGAGAAGAATGGGAGAAACTCCCCAAATACAGGTGTGCCAAGAAGACTCAAGGATGTAATCGCTTTTTGAAAACATCTCAAAAAATCTCTCTTTGCTTTGTCATTATGGGGTATTGTGTGTAGATTGTTGAGGGGGAAAAAACTATTTAATCCATTTTAGAATAAGTCTGTAATGTAACAAAATGTGGAAAAAGGCAAGGGGTCTTAATACTTTCTGAATGCACTGTATAAACAACATAAAGGAGTGGGCCAAGGAAACAATGACATCCTCCTCCTCCTCCACTTCCGCCCTCCCCTGCACGACACAATGAGCAGTATCACAGTGAGTTGGCACTTTATCAGAGCGCTTCATCAGAGTGCTTTATCAGAGCGCTTTATCAGAGCGCTAAATCAGAGTTCTTCATCAGAGTTCTTCATCAGAGTTCTTCATCAGAGCACTAAATCAGAGTTCTTCATCAGAGCACTAAATCAGAGTTCTTCATCAGAGCACTATATCAGAGTACTTTATCAGAGCCAGACCAATGCTGCCTGCTAGGGACATTACATGTTTGATTCATTAGCTCTGCTAGGTGTTATTCACCGTAAGCTGACAGACTGTTCCACCACTTTAAAATGTATTCATCACTCTAAAGTGATCAATTCAGGAAACCATTAAACAAAACAAAAATAATCTGCAAATCTGACACAGTACAGACAGTAGTGTGTTGCTAAATATATCCTAGATAATGTGCATTCATGCCACGTTGCTCAAGCTGTTCAAACGGCCCCATTAGAGAGAACAGTGGAGTGTGCAACACTCACGCCGCATGACTTAATAATGTAAAGTAGAAGTTCCAAAAAATGATTTGGGCAAAGGCAGCGTCTGCAAGGCATGCACCCAAAGTCGAACACAAACCCCTGAGAGAACAAAGTTTACAGATAGCCCTGCTCCAGTATTATCTCTTACCTTTCTTGGTGTACAGGTCGACCTCCACGGTGGGGTTTCCACGGGAGTCGAAAATCTCACGAGCATGAATCTTCAGGATCGACATGGTTCTGGAACTACACAGGAGAGAAGAGAGGAGAGAAAGAGGGTGGAGAGAGAGGAGAGGAAGAGGGTGGAGAGAGGAGAGGAAGAGGGGGAGATTGGAGAGGAAATGAGAAAGAGGATGTTAGCTCTAAGATGGCAGCCACCTCACTCTCTCCCATTTAACCAGTGGATACAGTTACTATTAGAAGCATAGTATTTATATCAGTCCTCTGATTACAATGAAGAGCAAAACGTGACTCTCTGTTCTGGGTCAGCTGCAGCTTAACTAGGTCCTTATGTGTACTACCTGACCATATGACTGGACAATAACCAAGATAAGATAAAAACTCAAGCCTGCAGGACTTGCTTTGTGGAGTGTGGTGTCAAAAAAGCAGACAGTCTTGTCACCGTCTTTACAACCATTGAATCTATATGTTTTGACCATGACAGTTTATAATCTAAAGTAACACCACGTAATTTAGTGTCCTCAACTTGTTCAACAGACACACCATTCATTACTAGATTCAGCTGAGGTCTAGAACTTAGGGAATGATGTGTACCAAATACAACGCTCTTAGTTTCAGAGACGTCCGGGACCAGTTTATTACTGGCCACCCATTCCAAAATTGCAACTCTTTGTTAAGGGTTTCAGTGACTTCATTAGCTGTGGTTGTTGATGTGTATATGGGTGAATCATCAGTATACATGGACACACATGCTTTGTTTAATGCCAGTGGCAGGTCATTGGTAAAAATAGAAATGAGTAGAGGGCCTAGAGATCTACCCTGCGGTACACCACTCTCTACATGTTTTACATTAGAGACGCTTCAATTAAAGAAAACCCTCTGTGCTCAATTAGATAGATAGCTCTGAATCCACGATATGGCAGAGGTTGAAAAGCCATAACATACGTTTTCTCAATAACAGGTTATACCCAATAATATCAAAGGATGTACCGAAAACTAACTGTACAGCTTCCACAATCTTCTTGTTATGAATTTCTTTCAACCAATCATCAGTAATTTGTGTCAGTGCAGTACAGTACATTTTGAGTACCCTTCTCTATAAGCATGCTGAAAGTCTGTTGTTAATTTGTTTACAGAGAAATAAGATTGTTTGTTTTCCCAACAGTTTGCTAAGAGCTGGCAGCAAGCTGATAGGTTGGCTGTTAGAACCAGTAAAGGTCACTTTACCACTATCGGGTAGTGGATTTACTTTGTCTTCCCTCCAGGCCAGGCCAGAGGTCAAAATTCAATCCTGCAGTGCTTTTGTTTAACTATTTGTTTTTTTTATGCATGAATAAGATGTCTCACTGTTTGTTGTTAACATTTACTGCCTAAGTATGCCCACTTTGCCAATTAAGTAATCATTAAAATAATTGTCAATATCAAATGGTTTTGTGATGAATAAGCCATCTGATTGGATGATGGAGTTGAATTAGTCTTTCTGCCCATAAGTTATTTTCTGTCGTTCTTTATATCTTTGATCTTGGCTTCATAATACAGTTTCTTCTTCTTCTTGTTGAGTGTAGTCACATCATTTCTCAATGTGCAGCCAGTCAGTCAGCCAGTCAGCCAGTCAGCCAGTCAGCCAGTCAGCCAGTCAGCCAGTCAGCCAGTCAGCCAGTCAGCCAGTCAGCCAGTCCAGTCAGCCAGTCAGCCAGTCAGATGTCCAGTCAGACTTATCAGCCACTCCTTTTGCCCAATCTCTTTCAAACATACAGTTTTTCAATTCCTCATCAATCCATGGAGCCTTAACAGTTCTAACAGTCAGTTTCTTAACAGGTGTTTGTTTATCAATAATTGATAGAAGCAATTTCATAAATTCATCAAGTGCAGCTTCTGGATGCTCCTCATTAGTCACATTAGACTAACAAATATTTTTAACATCATCCACATCAGACTCACAAAATCTTTTGTATGATCTCTTATACACTATTTTAGACCCAGCTGTTGGAACCTTGGCTTTCCTGTATATAGCCACTATATTGTGATCACTGCATCCAATGGGTACAGATACAGCTTTAGAACAGAGTTCTACAGTATTAGTAAACATCTGACCAATAAATGTGGATGATCTTGTTCCTGTAGTGTTTGTAAACACCCTGGTAGGTTGATTAAAAACCTGAACCAGGTTACAGGCACTGATTAATGAAGCTTCCTGTTGAGCGGACAGCTTGATGAAAACCAGTCAATATTCAGGCCCGTGCAGATAATGCTGAAGAAGTGCTGCTGACAATGTCATGTGATGCACGTGTGTAAAATACATGTACAAAGTTTCTGCTGTCACGCCCTGATCTGTTTCACCTGTCTTTGTGCTCGTCTCCCCCCCCCCTTCCAGGTGTCGCCCATCTTCCCCATTATCCTCTGTGTATTTATTGCTGTTGCCAGTTGGTTTTTTGTTCGTAGAACCTACCAGCATTTTGTTTCCCTGCTCCTGTTTCTCTAGTTTCCCTGTTCTGACTATTCTGCCTGCCCCGACCCTGAACCTGCCTGTCGTCCTATACCTTTGCAGAGAAGAATGGGAGAAACTCCCCAAATACAGGTGTGCCAAGTTTGTAGAGTCACACCCAAGAAGACTCAAGGCTGTAATTGCTGCCAAAAGTGCTTCAACAAAGTACTGAGTAAAGAGTCTGAATACTTATGTAAATGTAATATTTCAGCTTGATTTATTTTTTATTTTTTAAGTTGCAAAAACGTATTAATACCTGTTTTTGCTTTGTGATTATGTAGATTGATGTGGGGGGGTAAAAAAACAAATAAATGTGCCCCCTTTTGTCACCCCAATTTCATGGTATCCAATTGTTTTTAGTACATTTAAAAGTGAAAGAAAGTTATAGAAACATTTTCAAATTAATACAAATATAACATGTCTTGATTGCGCATGTCATTTGGCAACTATTACAGCTGTAAACCATTTTTTATTTTTTTATTTGACTCCTTTTTCTCCCCAATTTCGTGGTATTCAATTGTTTTAGTAGCTACTATCTTGTCTCATCGCTACAACTCCCGTACGGGCACGGGAGAGACAAAGGTCGAGAGTCATGCGTCCTCCGTCCTCAGAGCCTGGGCTCGAACCCAGAGTCTCTGGTGGCACAGCTAGCACTGCGATGCTGCGCCACCCGGGAGGCCCTGGGAAATAACAATTTAATCTATTTTAGAATAAGGCTGTAACTTTATTTATTTATTAAAGTCAAGGGGTCTAAACACTTTCCCGAATGCACTGTACATGTACCTCAGTGGGTTTGTCTTCTTAACCCTGGCTTATGAGCTTACCTACCTTACCTTATACATTTACTGGGATGTAGCCTAGTCCTGAGCATTTCTCTGGTCTATTAGCAGCCCAGCTATCCCTTCACATTCCAAGTCTCAAGTGTGGAAAGAGAGATTTTAGAACAGACAGAGGCTCTATATTCAGCTAGCTTCCCAAATGCCAACTCTATAAAAAAAACTAGTGCCCTATATAGGGGAATGGGTCGCCATTTGGAACACAGCCAAGGACCTGGTTGCCCCTAGAGCAGGGTTCCCCAACCTAGTGGCCAGAGGGACGGATTTGGCCTGCGGATGTGGTTTTATTTGGCCGCTGTAAATTTTTCAGAATTTTCATTCTTGGACATAAAAGACTATAAACAAAACAGGAAATCAGCTCCCAAGTGATTTTAATTTTTGGACATTTGTTCCCAAGTATTTACACGCATAATAGAGAGACACGTGATTGTATACAAGGTTTGAAATGATCAAATATTATATCTGTTTGGGCTTCTTGCGGTCAAATTTACTGTCTACAAATGATTTGTCATTATGTTCCGGCCCCCTGACCATCCGCTCATGAAAAATCGTCCCGCGGTTGAATCGAGTTGATGAACCCTGCACTCGAGTGACTGGACTATGTAATACAGAACATAGCGTATAGATCTGTTTTTTTATTATCTGTATTTGCCTTGACTTTCAGTTCATCTACCCCTCCACTGTTATAAATGCATGAATGAACCCCATGTTCCAGTCTCAGGCACTAAAGCCTGACAGACAGACAGACAGACACTCCACCAACCAACCCCTTCTGGACCAATGGAAAATACTCTGTCCTTAAATGTAGATCGTGTGGAAACTCGCCACTGGCTAAAAATGACAGAAAGGGAGGGCAGAGGGGCAACTGTCAGCCCGCATTAACAGACGCATACACACAGAGACACGACTCTTGATCTCTATAGCACTCACAGTAATGTTTAGCCTACAGTCGGAACCACACAGCACCTAAAGTCCCCTGACATTTAAGGAAACAAAACATAATCTCTGTGGTAGTAATAACAGCGATAACACATTAAGTTATAACACGTTGTGTTTTTTGTCCGTCTGGCTTCCTAAAATGGCTTCCTCACAATGGAAATAAATTACGAAAGAAATTTGACATTCCAGGATTAGCTTCTTGTCTCGACCTGTTTTTCATTATCTCTGAGTGGGTATGACAAGGAAGTTAAAATATCTCTAACAGATGGGGCTCCCGAGGGGCTCACCAGGCGGCACAGCGGTCTAAAGGCACCACATCTCAGTGCTAGAGGCGTCACTACAGACTCTGGCCGGGGTAGGACGCCATTGTAAAACATCATTTGACTTGCCCAGTTAAATAAAAGTTCAATAAAATCAATGAAGATTGTAAATTAAACTATTAATTTAAATATTTATCTTAGTAAACGTGCACTATGTCTATTCCATTGTCGACGTGCAAATAGAAACATAGTAACATTGATTTCTCAACATTCCGAAAAAGAACCACAAAATAACCACAGTTGGCTACATTGTTGCAGTAACAGATTTCTACATTCTGTAGCTACACCCTCCCACATCTCGTACTAACTTGGCCACACTGCATACCAGTGAATGGCAAGCAAACAATAGTGAACTGTCTTCATCTAATAAAAATGGTACAGAAAGGTGTGGCAGAGTACTTCAGTAGTTAGAAAACACTGTTATCTAGCTATGTGATTGCAACTTGACTCCCTTTCCTCTCCCCCAGACTCACACACTGCTGTATCTAAATGAGTAACATCTCGCCAGCTGACGGTTTAAAATAGACTAGCTACCAGGCTTCAAGACAGGGCCAAGCAACATCATGTCATGAATAGCATTCCAAAAACTGATAGCTCTAAAATGAAAATACAAAAGACCAAAGATATAGACCACTGAGAGAACTCGGCATTTTCGGTGATGATGAAGGGGATATGTCATCAGATGTCATCTACAATGTCATTAGACAAATTGTCTAAAACTAGCTAATATTTTATAACATTTGAGACAAGAAGCAATTATAGTCATTACTAAGTAAACTAATTCCGCAAAATAATAAATACAATACATGTATTCATCTTACCTTTATCAGGCCTAACCGTGTGCAAGGGTAGTGTTCTCTCTCGTTCGGTCGACAGAGGAGGCGCTCGTGACAATCCACCGTGCTGATAAGTGGACAGAATCCAGGAAGTGATTTCCTCCTCGCTATCTGATTGGCTAGGATGGTCTCACGCGGCATATGAGAGTGCGAGACATACTGCACGTTCTCCAGTGGAATCACGACTTCGCCTAGAAAAAAAAATATGGTCTGGGGTCTTTTAAACCTTAGCGTCACCCCCCCCCCCCCCCAAAAAAACGTAAGGGATATCATGCCTAAAAAAAAACTAAATGCAGCAGAAATGTAATAGGCTACAAATTGTTGAATTGATCCAATATGAGAGGTCACGGAGAAGTAATGACGTAAACGATGCAGGAAACTGACGCAGAATTGAGTACGTGCAGAATATCAGCTGCTGGTCTCCTCTGCGACATTAGCTTGCATCTCATGTTTCAGTGTCTTTATGTCTCAAACTCTGTAGGTGATGCACATTTGTTTCGCTGGGTTGAAGGGCAGGCCTGATTATATGTAATTTCTAATTTATCCCGGATGTAAATGGGATTTTATTATGTATGTATTATGTAACAGATTATTAAATCTAGTACCACGTTCCTTATTACACCCCAGGCTCTACCTTGTAAAGCCATTCATTCCAAAGGAGTGGACCCCAGTTCCATAAACGTGTCACACTGTTGAAAATGTTCCAGAATAGCCCGCATTTCTTAATTATACTTTGACTTTAAGAAAAAAAAGTCCCATGCAAAGTATTTTCTGGTCTTGTCCATGCATGATGTACCAATTCAATTATCATCCAGCAAGAGGCCTATAGTAACAATTTAGAGATTGGCCCTCCATTTCTAAAAAGGAATATCCTGGAGAATGAATAACCTTGTGCTAAATGAATTACACACTAAATCAAACCAACTCGGACTAAATTGCTGTCTGGTGCATGGAGTACAATAGAGGGTGTTTTGCTGGCAGTGTTTCATCTTGAATGATGAGAGGGGCCATGTTAGAGGAAGGGCCATGTTAGAGAGAAAGGGAATGTTAGAGAGGAGTGGCCATGTTAGAGAGGAGGGGCCATGTTAGAGAGGAGGGGCCATGTTAGAGAGAAAGGGAATGTTAGAGAGGAGGGGCCATGTTAGAGAGGAGGGGCCATGTTAGAGGAGGGGCCATGTTAGAGGAGGGGTCATGTTAGAGGAGGGGTCATGTTAGAGGAAGGGCCATGTTAAAGAGATTGAGGCCATGTTAAAGAGATTGGGGCCGTGTTAGGGAGGAGGGGCCATTTTAAAGAGATTGGGGCCATGTTAGAGACGAGGGGATATGTTAAAGAGATTGGGGCCATGTTAAAGAGATTGGGGCCATGTTAAAGAGATTGGGGCCGTGTTAAAGAGATTGGGGCCATTTTAGAGAGGTCCCGACCATCAGGATCTTCTTCTCCAATGGGCTTTGTGAACGAGGCGAGGAGAGAGGGTGCAAGGAATTGATAAAGATGAATTTAGATAGAGCACAGTGCTGTGATGCAGCTAGGCAGACCTGAACCAAAGGGCCATTCTAGAGTATGATGAGCATCCCTCCTCCATGAGGAGACTTGATTACCAACGATGACGAGACGGCCTACAAGGAGGAGGTGAGGGCTCTGGGAGTGTGGTGCCTGGAAAACAACCTCTCACTCAACGTCAACAGAACAAAGAAGATGATCGTGGACTTCAGGAAACAGCAGAGGGTGCGCCCCCCTATCTACATCGACGGGACCGAGGTGGAGAAGTTGGAAAGTTTTAAGTTCTTCCGGCGTACACTTCACTGAGAAACTGAAATCGACCACCCACACAGACACACAGTGGCGAAGAAGGCACAACAGAGCCTATTCAACCTCAGGAGGCTAAAGAAATTTGGCTTGTCACCTAAAACCATTACAAACTTTTATAGATGCACAATTGAAAGCATCTTATTGGGCTGTATCACCTCCTTGTAAGGCAACTGCACAGTCAGAAACGGCAAGGCTCTCCAGAAGGTAGTGTGGTCTGCCCAACGCATTACCGGGGTCAAACTACCTGCCCTCCGGGACACCTACAGCACCCGATGTTACAGGAAGGCCAAAAAGATCATCAAGGACATCAACCATCCGAGCTGGGTATATGTTGTGTAATTTCTTAAATATTACTTCGATATTAGATATTAGTGCACTGTCGGAGCTAGAAGCACAAGCAATTTCGCTACACCAGCAAATAACATCTGCTAATCACATGTATGTGAATCAATAACATTTGATTTGATTTGCAGACTGACTGTTTGTTGCAGTGACTTTGAGCCCAATAGAGCCACAACGGCGCCATCTGCTGTCCGCTCTCTAAAGTCCTAAAGTGAAAGTGAGTGGGAAAGGTTGCTGTTGAACATAGTAGAGACAGGATCTCAAGTCATGTGACACCACCGTGGGGTTAAAGATTTAATTTCTCGCTATGGCAACACATACACTAAAGCTTTAGGTCCCACTGGTTCTGCCGGGCCAGGTATAGACAGAATACAATGTCAGTTTCTTACAGAAGTTGACAAATGAAGAATTATATAAATATATTCCATTTCTATTTTATTGTCCTCTGGTTTTTGGGTGACTCTAGTCAGGTAAGTGTAACAGTATAACTTTAAACCGTCCCCTCGCCCATACCCGGGCGCGAACCAGGGACCCTCTGCACACATCAACAACAGTCACCCACGAAGCATCGTTACCCATCGCTCCACAAAAGCCGCGGCCCTTGCAGAGCAAGCGGGAACCACTACTTCAAGGTCTCAGAGCAAGTGACGTCACCGATTGAAACGCTATTTAGCGCGCACCACCGCTAACTAGCTAGCCGTTTCACACCCTTTACATCAGCTTGGCTTGGACCCGTCCATGGTCATCCTAAATAGTTACAGCGCCATGTAATAAGCCTTACCTCATCTTTAAACCAGTGTCTCTCCACTTCCTATTTCTACAGTTTATAAACAAAAAGGCTGTTATGTAATCTATAGCTACCCTGTCAGAGAGTGAATGAGCCATAAAGTTCATTCCTTTTATGTCTATCGTATTTCAGAAAGACAGCATGATGAAGGCTATGTTTTTTAATGTCGTGATCTCAATACTTATCAACCCCATTTCAAGACTTTCTGGTCTGGATAAGATTATTGAATCCTGGGTAAATGTAAAACTTTGCTATTTTTTTTTATCTGAGAAATGTATTTAGAATGTAAACCAGTCAGGGTTTAGGACACAGGGTTTAGGACACAGGGTTTAGGACACAGGGTTTAGAACACAGGGTTTAGGACACAGGGTTTAGGACACATGGTTTAGAACACAGGGTTTAGAACACAGTACTATTACAACAACCACTACAGTCAAGGTTTAGGACACAGGGTTTAGGACACAGGGTTTAGGACACAGGGTTTAGGACACAGGGTTTAGAACACAGGGTTTAGGACACAGGGTTTAGAACACAGGGTTTAGGACACAGGGTTTAGGACACTGTCCTATTACAACAACCACTACAGTCAGGGTTTAGGACACAGGGTTTAAGACACAGGGTTTAGGACACTGTACTATTACGACAACCACTACAATCAGGGTTTAGGACACAGGGTTTAGGACACAGGGTTTAGGACACAGGGTTTAGTCCTGGGCATTTAATTATTACAGTAACCAGTTTAGCTGTTAATTATCGTGTCAATACTTTAGACTCTAAAATGAAATGTGCTGCTTTATTTCTGGACCTGTGTCACGTTCTGTCCATTGTTCGTATGTGTTTTCCTTGTTTTAGTGTTGGTCAGGGCGTGAGCTGGGTGGGCATTCTATGTTGTGTGTCTGGTTTGTCTATTTCTATGTTTGGCCTGATATGGTTCTCAATCAGAGGCAGGTGTTAGTCATTGTCTCTGATTGGGAACCATATTTAGGTAGCCTGTTGGGTTTTGTGGGTGATTGTTCCTGTCTCTGTGTTTGCACCAGATAGGACTGTTTAGGTTTTCGCACATTTATTGTTTTGTTAGTTATTTCATGTCTAGTTCCTTTATTAAAGAACATGAATAACCACCACTCTGCATTTTGGTCCGCTTCTCCTTCACCACAGGAAAACCCTTACAACCTGTCAAAAGCTTGTGATACTGTTGATCATGGTATTTTATTGAACAAGTCCTTGATAGGCCTGTTGATGGTATCACGATGAGCTTAGCCATCGTCATTGACGGGGTTCAGTCTGCATGTCTTAATGTACATAAAGGTGTACCACAGGGGTGGATTCTGGGACCTGATCTCTTCACCATTTATAGAAACACCATTGGTCTATCTGCTTTTTAAAAAAAAGGTAAACTTCCTCTATAGGTAGATGATACTATATATTGTGTATGCTATTACCCCGACTGTTGCTCTGACTGTCAAAACTACACTCCCATTTTATAGGTACCATATGCAGTAATCGATTGCTGATGTAAAACTTGTGCTTAATACAGGCAAAAAGAAAATACATGTTTTCAAAGTCTCTTAAGAATGTTTCAGATGAACTACATGTTCACTCGTTAGATGGTTCTCCAATCAAACGTAGATTTGCTGTTTAAAAAACATATAAGATGATCTGGTTAAGAAGCTAAGATTTAAAGTAGTTATTTTTCTACTGAAACAGATGGTGCCTTTCTCTGAGCGGTAAAGGAAGCAGATTATTCAGTCAACCTTTTGATCTGTTGTTGATTATGCTGATATTATTCATCAAAGTGCAGCTGCTAAAACTCTTGAACCTTTGGATGCCATTTCCCATAATGCCCTTTTTTGTTTTGTTACAGGGGACAGTTTTGATACTCACCACTGTATCCTGTATCGAAAGGTTGGTTGGACTTGGCTAAAGATCCATAGATCTCTACATTACCTAAGCCGTTCAAACGGGTTAAGTCTTGAGGTTTCTAGGGTCTCCACCGGTAAATCTGCTTTTTAATACACTTTATTGGCTCTAACAAAATACAATAAAAATATGTTTTATCTTGATGGTCTGGTGCCGTTCGGGCAATTTAAAGTATTTATTATTTGTGGAGGAACGTATCTGTTTTTCTGGGTGAGTTGTGATGTTGTATTTGTGCTTCCCATGACTGTGTTTTTGTATTTTAATGTGTATTTACATTTACATACATACGTTCAGAAAGAATTCAGGCTCGATCACTTATTCCACATTTTGTTACGTTACAGCCTTATTCTAAAATGGACAATAGTTTTTTCCCTCATCAATCTACACACAATAGTCAATAATGGCAAAGCAAATTATTATTATTATTTTTAAAATGTTTGCAAATGTATTAAAAATAGAAAACAAATACCTTTTTTAATAAGTATTCAGACCCTTTGCGACGAGACTCTAAATTGAACTCAGGTGCATCCGGTTTCCATTGATCATCCTTGAGATGTTTCTACAACTTGATTGGAGTTCACCTGTGGTAAATTAAATTGATTGGACATGATTTGGAACGAGATACACCTGTCTATATAAGGTCCCACAGTTGACAGTACATGTCAGAGCAAAAACCAAGCCATGAGGTCGAAGGAACTGTCCACAGATGTAACGAGTGCTCTGAGAGTCGGGAAACAAGTACATGGAGTGAGTGTTTTAATGAATAAACAAAACAATAAACACGAAACAAAAACACACCAACATGAAGCAGTCAATAACACCTGAGGAAAGAACCAAGGGGAGTGACAGATAGAGGGAAGACGATCAAGGAGGTGATGGAGTCCAGGTGAGTGTCATGAGGCGCTGGTGTGCTTGACTAGAGGCCTGAGAGGGTGGTGACCTAGAGGCCTGAGAGGGTGTACACATGACAGCAGAGCTCCGAGACAGGATTGTGTCGAGGCACAGATCTGGGGAAGGGTAGAAAACATTTCTGCAGCATTGAAGGTCCCCAAGAACACAGTGGCCTCCATCATTCTTAAATGGAAGAAGTTTGGAACCACCAAGACTCTTCCTAGAGCTGGCCGCCCAGCCAAACTGAGCAATCGAGGGAGAAGGGCCTTGGTCAGGGAGGTGAACAAGAACCCGATGGTCACTCTGACAGAGCTCCAGAGTTCCTCTGTGGAGATGGGAGAACCTTCCAGAAGGACACCCATGAATGCAGCACTCCACCAATCAGACCATTATGGTAGAGTGGCCAGACAGAAAACACTCCTCAGTATAAGGCACATGACAGCCCACTTGGAGTTTGCCAAAAGGCACCAGAAGGACTCTGACCATGAGAAACAAGAAACTCTGGTCTGATGAAACCAAGATTGAATTATTTTGCCAGAATGCCAAGTGTCACGTCTGGAGGAAACCTGGCACCATCCCTACGGTGAAACATGGTGGTGGCAGCATCATGCTGTGAGGATGTTTTTCAGCAGCAGGGAATGGGAGACTAGTCAGGATCGAGGGAAAGATGAATGGAGCAAAGTACAGAGAAATACAGAGAAATCATTGATGAAAACCTGCTCCTGAGCACTCAGGACCTCACAGTGGGGCGAAGGTTCACCTTCCAACAAGACAACGACCCAAAGCGCACAGCCAAGACAACGCAGGTGTGGCTTTGGAACAAGTCTCAGTATGTCCTTGAGTGACCCAGCCAGAGCCCGGGCTTGAACCCGATCGAACATATCTGAAGATACCTGAAAATAGCTGTGCAGCGATGCTCCCCATCCAACCTGACAGAGCTTGAGAGGATCTGCAGAGAAGAATGGGAGAAACTCCCCAAATACAGGTGTGCCAAGCTTGTAGCGTCATACCCAAGAAGACTCAAGACTGTAATCACGGACAAAGGTGCTTCAACAAAGTACTGAGTAAAGGGTCTAAATACTTATGTAAATGTAATATTTCAGTTTTTTATGTTTTATAAATTTGCTCAAATTTCTAATAACCTGTTTTTGCTTTGTCATTATGGGGTATTGTGATGTCATTATGGGGTATTGTGATGTCATTATGGGGTATTGTGTGTAGATTGATGAAGAACAAAATGTATTTAATCCATTTTAGAATAAGTAACGTAACAATATGTGTAAAACGTCACAGGGTATTTTCCGAATGCACTGTATATATTGTATATAGATTGGGTATAATGTGTATATTTATGTTGTGTATATACAGGACACATTTGTAAAAGTGACCTAGGTTCTCAATATGTATTCCCTGTTAAAATTAAAGGTGAAATAAATGTAATTGATAAGTTTGAACAACTTTGATTTGGCCTTCCTTCTTCTTCTTCTTCTTCTTCTTCTTCTTCAATTGAATCTTCATCAAAACCAAGCCAACCTGTCACGACTTCCGCCGAAGTTGGCTCCCCTGCCTGTTGGGGCGGTGCTCGGCGGTCGTCGTCACCGTCCTACTAGAAGTTGGCTCCCCTGCCTGTTGGGGCGGTGCTCGGCGGTCGTCGTCACCGTCCTACTAGAAGTTGGCTCCCCTGCCTGTTGGGGCGGTGCTCGGCGGTCGTCGTCACCGTCCTACTAGAAGTTGGCTCCCCTGCCTGTTGGGGCGGTGCTCGGCGGTCGTCGTCACCGTCCTACTAGAAGTTGGCTCCCCTGCCTGTTGGGGCGGTGCTCGGCGGTCGTCGTCACCGTCCTACTAGAAGTTGGCTCCCCTGCCTGTTGGGGCGGTGCTCGGCGGTCCTCGTCACCGTCCTACTAGAAGTTGGCTCCCCTGCCTGTTGGGGCGGTGCTCGGCGGTCGTCGTCACCGTCCTACTAGAAGTTGGCTCCCCTGCCTGTTGGGGCGGTGCTCGGCGGTCGGCGTCACCGTCCTACTAGAAGTTGGCTCCCCTGCCTGTTGGGGCGGTGCTCGGCGGTCGGTGTCACCGTCCTACTAGAAGTTGGCTCCCCTGCCTGTTGGGGCGGTGCTCGGCGGTCGTCGTCACCGTCCTACTAGAAGTTGGCTCCCCTGCCTGTTGGGGCGGTGCTCGGCGGTCGTCGTCACCGTCCTACTAGAAGTTGGCTCCCCTGCCTGTTGGGGCGGTGCTCGGCGGTCGTCGTCACCGTCCTACTAGAAGTTGGCTCCCCTGCCTGTTGGGGCGGTGCTCGGCGGTCGTCGTCACCGTCCTACTAGAAGTTGGCTCCCCTGCCTGTTGGGGCGGTGCTCGGCGGTCGTCGTCACCGTCCTACTAGAAGTTGGCTCCCCTGCCTGTTGGGGCGGTGCTCGGCGGTCGTCGTCACCGTCCTACTAGAAGTTGGCTCCCCTGCCTGTTGGGGCGGTGCTCGGCGGTCGTCGTCACCGTCCTACTAGAAGTTGGCTCCCCTGCCTGTTGGGGCGGTGCTCGGCGGTCGTCGTCACCGTCCTACTAGAAGTTGGCTCCCCTGCCTGTTGGGGCGGTGCTCGGCGGTCGTCGTCACCGTCCTACTAGAAGTTGGCTCCCCTGCCTGTTGGGGCGGTGCTCGGCGGTCGTCGTCACCGTCCTACTAGAAGTTGGCTCCCCTGCCTGTTGGGGCGGTGCTCGGCGGTCGTCGTCACCGTCCTACTAGAAGTTGGCTCCCCTGCCTGTTGGGGCGGTGCTCGGCGGTCGTCGTCACCGTCCTACTAGAAGTTGGCTCCCCTGCCTGTTGGGGCGGTGCTCGGCGGTCGTCGTCACCGTCCTACTAGAAGTTGGCTCCCCTGCCTGTTGGGGCGGTGCTCGGCGGTCGTCGTCACCGTCCTACTAGAAGTTGGCTCCCCTGCCTGTTGGGGCGGTGCTCGGCGGTCGTCGTCACCGTCCTACTAGAAGTTGGCTCCCCTGCCTGTTGGGGCGGTGCTCGGCGGTCGGCGTCACCGTCCTACTAGAAGTTGGCTCCCCTGCCTGTTGGGGCGGTGCTCGGCGGTCGTCGTCACCGTCCTACTAGAAGTTGGCTCCCCTGCCTGTTCGGGCGGTGCTCGGCGGTCGTCGTCACCCTCCTACTAGCCACTACCGATCCCTTTTTCGTTTGTCTGTTGGTTTTGTCTTATTAGTTTCAACTGTGTGTATTTTGGTTTAATTAGCTTCCCTATATGTAGTAGTTTGACCCGCCCTTGTTTTGTGCGGGATTGTCTTTTGTTACGTGTGTACATATTAGGTCATGGTGTAGGGTAGCCTAGTGGTTAGAGCGTTTGACTAGTAACCGAAAGGTTGCAAGTTCAAATACCCGAGCTGACAAGGTACAAATCTGTTGTTCTGCCCCTGAACAGGCAGTTAACCCACTGTTCCTAGGCCGTCATTGAAAATAAGAATTTGTTCTTAACTGACTTGCCTAGTAAAATAAAATACATTTTTTTAAATGTTTTCTATACTGGACACCCTGTGGTTTTGGGTTGTCTGGTATAGTGTCCTGCGCCCTGTATTGTATTGGGCTTATCAGTTTGGTGTGCAATAGTAAAGCACTTTACTCCGTTACTCTCTATCTCTGCGTCTGATTCCTGCACACACACCTAGTCCCGCGTGACACAACCACACACAGACTATTTTTCAGCCAATAAATTCAGATTCGTTTATTTTATTATCTCGCATTATCAAAGCCCAACACCATACAGTGTGCAACATAGTACCACAACAATGCACCATGGTACATCCAGTGTGCAACATAGTACCACAACAATGCACCATGGTGCATACAGTGTGCAACATAGTACTACAACAATGCACCATGGTGCATTCAGTGTGCAACATAGTACCACAACAATGCACCATGGTACATTCAGGTACATACAGTGTGCAACATAGTACCACAACAATGCACCATGGTACATACCGTGCCTTCAGTATTCCTTGGCTGCCGGGCTGCTTGACTTATTTCAGTTTGTTGTGTTACAGACTGAATTCAAAATGAATTCAATATTTATTCTTCTCACTCGTTTACACACAATACACCATTATGACAAAGTGACAACATGTTTTTAGATATGTTCTCAAATGTATTGAAAATGAAATATAGAAATATCTCATTTACATAAGTATTCACACAATACATGTTAGAATCACCTTTGACCTTTGTGTTTACAGCTGTGAGGTGTTTCTGGGTAAAGTCTCTAAGAGTGTTTACAGCTGTGAGGTGTTTCTGGGTAAAGTCTCTAAGAGCTTTCCACACCTGGATTATAAATTGACTGCGAATCATTGCTAGACAGCCATTTTCAAGTCTTGCCACAGATTTTCAAGCCGTTTTTCAAGTCAAAACTGTAACTAGGCCACTGGTAAGCAACTCCAGTGTATATTTGGCCTTGTGTTTTAGGTTATTGTTCTGCAGAAAGGTGAATTTCAAGTCAAATCCAAATTAAATTGGATTTGTCACATATAAGAAGGAAGGAAAGAAATTCCACAAATGAACTTTTAACAAGGCACACCAGTTAATTGAAATGCATTCCAGGTCACTACCTCATGAAGCTGGTTGAGAGAAAGCCAAGCATGTGTAAAGATGTCATCAAGGCAAAGGGTGGCTACTTTGAAGAATCTCAAATTTAAAATATATTTGGATTTGTTTAACACTTTCTTTGGTTACTACATGATTCCATATGTGCTGTTTCATAGTTTTGATGTCTTCGCTGTAATTCTACCAAGTTACAACACAACTGACTGGCTCAAACGCATTAAGAAGGAAAGAAATTCCCAAAAATTAACTTTTAACAAGGCACACTTGTTAATTAAAATGCATTCCAGGTCACTACCTCATGAAACTGGTTGAGAGAAAGCCAAGCGTGTGCACTTGAAGAAACTTCCAAAGTTCTTGAAATGTTCCGTATTGACTGACCTTCATGTCTTAAAGTAGTGATGGACTGTCGTTTCTCTTTGCTTATTTTAGCTCCTCTTGCCATAATATGGTCGAGAGAAGATATCCCTATTTGATAAAATACCAAGTCCATCCGTGTCAGCGTGCACTGCGCCCGGGCCGCCACAGGAGTCGCTAGTGCGCGATGGGACAAGGACATCCCTGCCCGGCCAAACCTGCCGACAACTACAATGTTGTTACATTTTAACTCCTGAACTTATATAGGTTTGCCAATAACAAATGGATTTAATACTTGACTCAAAACGTTTCAGCTTTTCATTTGTAATTAATTTGTAAACTTCAATCCACTTTGACATTATAGGGTATTGTGTGTAGGCCAGTACAACACAACACATCTCAATTGAATCCATTTAACATTCAGGCTGTAACAGCAACCACATGTGAAACAAAGTGAAGAGATGTGAAGGCTTTCTGGAGACACCTTAACGTGCCATAAAGGTATTAACACGAGGCGGTAGTAAACTCTAATCTACCGTCTGATCCTCTGATCTAATGTCCAAAGTACATCTGTGGAGCCGTCTGGGCAGCGCTGGTCTGCTCTCCGTGGCTGAGAGAGGGGACAATAGAAACCTCAAGTCCAGAGCCATGGAAGAAGACAATAATTTGGGGAAACCTTTGGAAGAGAGGAGAGGGGTGAGAAAATGACTTTACATTGTTGATGAACATCCCAACATTATGTTACGCTGTATACTTTGATGTTGGATTTTTGAATATAAAAAAAAAAACGGTATTTTTATTTGTATTATACTTAGCACATGGATAGTATGTTACTAAATAGGAAACATAACTACTGCATGAAAGGTGTTAGCAATAAGGTAGAAAATGTGTGGTTATTTGCAGATTATTGTGCTAAATTCCTACAGTATCATGTTTTATTTAGGTATGACCCAGGTACAGACAGTGCTGAATAAACAAAAGCTTATTCTTTAAATAGGGGCAGGCAAATGACAGGTCAAAGGCAGAAAGGGGGCAATAATTCAGAGTAGTGGGGGCGAAGGTACAGAATGACAGGCAGGCTCAGGGTCAGGGCAGGCAGGGGGCAATAATTCAGAGTAGTGGGGGCGAAGGTACAGGACGACAGGCAGGCTCAGGGTCAGGGCAGGCAAGGGTCAATAATTCAGAGTAGTGGGGGCGAAGGTACAGGACGACAGGCAGGCTCAGGGTCAGGGCAGGCAAGGGGCAATAATTCAGAGTAGTGGGGGCGAAGGTACAGAATGACAGGCAGGCTCAGGGTCAGGGCAGGCAGGGGTCAATAATTCAGAGTAGTGGGGCGAAGGTACAGGACGCCAGGCAGGCAGGGGGCAATAATTCAGAGTAGTGGGGGCGAAGGTACAGAATGACAGGCAGGCTCAGGGTCAGAGCAGGCAGGGGTCAATAATTCAGAGTAGTGGGGGCGAAGGTACAGGACGACAGGCAGGCTCAGGGTCAGGGCAGGCAGGGGTCAATAATTCAGAGTAGTGGGGGGCGAAGGTACAAGACGACAGGCAGGCTCAGGGTCAGGGCAGGCATGGGTCAATAATTCAGAGTAGTGGGGGCGAAGGTACAGGATGACAAGCAGGCTCAGGGTCAGGGCAGGCAGGGGGCAATAATTCAGAGTAGTGGGGGCGAAGGTACAGGACGACAGGCAGGCTCAGGGCAGGCAGGGGTCAATAATTCAGAGTAGTGGGGGCGAAGGTACAGAATGACAGGCAGGCTCAGTGTCAGGGCAGGCAGGGGTCAATAATTCAGAGTAGTGGGGGTGAAGGTATAGGACGACAGGCAGGCTCAGGGTCAGGGCAGGCAGGGGGCAATAATTCAGAGTAGTGGGGGCGAAGGTACAGGACGACAGGCAGGCTCAGGGCAGGCAGGGGTCAATAATTCAGAGTAGTGGGGGTGAAGGTATAGGACGACAGGCAGGCTCAGGGTCAGGGCAGGCAGGGGGCAATAATTTAGAGTAGTGGGGTAAAGGTACAGGACGACAGGCAGGCTCAGGGCAGGCAGGCTGAGAGCAGGCAGGCTCAGGGCAGGCAGGCTCAGGGCAGGCAGGTTCAGGGCAGGTAGGGTCAGGGCAGGCTCAGGGTCAGGGCAGGCTCAGGGTCAGGGCAGGCTCAGGGCAGGAAGGCTCAGGGCAGGCAGGCTCAGGGGCAGGTCAGGCAGAGGTCGGTGATCCAGAGTAGTGGGGTAAAGGTACAGAACGGCACGCTCAGGGTCAGGTCAGGAAAGGCCAAAACCGGGAGCAGCAAGGGAAACCGCTGGTAGGTTTGAACGAACAAAACGAAGTGGCACAGACAAACAGAAAACGCAGGTATAAGTACCCAGGGGATAATGAGGAAGATGGGCGACACCTGGAAGGGGGGTGGAGACGAGCACAAGGACAGGTGAAACAGATCAGGGCGCGACACTACAGTATGTTCTCCTTTTTACGTGACAGAAGCTGACTGTTGTCCTGATGTTGGCTAGCCTCATATCTGCCTTTGGATCATCCTTCCAGTATGGATACAACGTGGCTGTGATCAACTCTCCATCGCAGGTCATTTATACCACACTGAATTTATCTGAAGTATATAAAAATAAATGAAATAATACATTCATTTCAATACAATCTATTTCCCTTAATAAACTGCACTGAAACTTCCATTTCTACCTATTTAATTTAATCTTTATTTAACCAGGCAAGTCAGTTAAGAACACATTCTTATTTTCAATGGCGGCCTGGGAACAGTGGGTTAACTGCCTGTTCAGGGGCAGAACGACAGATTTGTACCTTGTCAGCTCAGGGGTTTGAACTCGCAACCTTCCGGTTACTAGTCCAACGCTTTAGCCACTAGGCTACGCTGCCAACCCTATTGTATTTGGGCTAAATTGAATTGAATTGTTGTGTTGACACATCAATTTTTTTGTAAAAAAAAAAAAAAAGGTATTTTGACCTTAATGGGAACTTCCTGTATAAAATACAAGTGAAATACAATAAAAATGTGTCTTATGTCCAGTTCATACAACAGTTCTACAACACTACCTACGTGGAGCGTTACGGCGGACCTATGGAGGACAGCTTCCTCACCCTGCTGTGGTCTCTGTCTGTCTCCATGTTCCCCCTGGGAGGGTTGTTTGGCTCACTGATGGTGGCCCCGCTTGTCAACAAACTAGGAAGGTAATGACCCGGTTATTAAAGATGCATTAACTGTCTACACATCCAAATAATAAGTTATCCGTTTATAAAGACTTCAAATACAACTGGCTTGTAAATGATCTATTGAAATGTTCAGAAAACAGACGTACTGTAGCTGGCTTTGATCATCACGAAATACTATTTTTGTTTATCTCTAATGAAAAATTTGTCCGACAGGAAAGGCACCCTCCTCTTCAATAACATCTTCTCCGTTGTTCCTGCTGTGATGATGGGAGTGAGCGAGATCGCTAAGTCATATGAGATTATCATCGTGGCTAGGATTATAGTGGGGATCTGCGCAGGTCAGCAAAAAAAAACAACAACTCTATCACACTAATTTTGATCACGTTTAATGGACAGAAATGTTTGTATATCTTATCTCATTTAATATTTTCTTATCTTTCCAATGTTTATTCAAGAACAACACATGCTTCAAATTCGTAGCTATATGTATATGAACTGTGTCAGTTTCTGATTAAATTTGATTCATAACGGCAGTCTCACGAGGCTCTTGAGTGGCACAGCGGTCTAAGGCACTACATCTCAGTGCTATATGCGTCACTCCAGACCCTGGTTTGATCTCGGGCTGTATCACAACTGGCAGTGATTGGGAGTCCCGTAGGGTGGTGCACAATTGTCTGGGTGAGGGGAGGGTTTGGCTGGGGGCAGGCCGTCATTGTAAAATAAGAATTTGTTCTTAACTGACTTTCCTAGTTAAATAAAGGTTAAATAAAAACATTACCTTATTTATTGATCAGATGCAATCAGATGCTAATTGAAATGCAGCCTGTAGTCTGATGCATTCTCTGTCGTCACCCCTCCTCTAGGTCTTTCGTCCAACGTGGTGCCTATGTACCTGGGTGAACTCTCTCCTAAGAACCTGAGAGGAGCGATCGGCGTCGTGCCTCAGCTCTTCATCACCATCGGGATCCTCAGTGCACAGGTGTTAGGCATCAGGAGCATTCTGGGAAACAACACAGGTAGGGCAGCCTCGAGCAGAGGTTCCACAAAATCTTCTGGTACACAACGCCACATTGATATCAGGGGATTTCTGGGGGACCGCGACTAATTGAAAAGTCACGTTTTTAATGTCACACGGGCCTAACCAACACCGCCCAACCCAACCCAGAGTTTGGGAACCGCCGGCCTAGAGGTTAGAGAGGTTGACCTGTAGCTGGATTGTCTGTGGCTCAGTAAGGTGTGTGTGTCCTGTCCTCTCCCCAGGCTGGCCTCTCATGCTGGGTCTAACAGGTATCCCTGCCCTGGTAGAGCTGTTGCTACTACCGTTCTTCCCAGAGAGCCCCAGGTACATGCTGATCCAGAGAGGAGACGACAAGACCGCCCGGAGGGGTAACACACTTGACAGTTCATTTCACGACCTCTGCCAATTTTCACAGACAGACAGAGAGAGAGGTAGAGAGATAGAGGTAGAGAGAGAGAGAGAGGTAGAGAGAGAGGTAGCGAGAGAGAGAAAGAGAGAGAGGTAGAGAGAGAGCGAGAGGTAGAGAGAGAGGTGGCGAGAGAGAGAAAGATACAGACAGACAGACAGACAGACAGACAGACAGACAGACAGACAGACAGACAGACAGACAGACAGACAGACAGACAGACAGACAGACAGACAGACAGACAGACAGACAGACAGACAGACAGACAGACAGACAGACAGACAGACATAGAAGCGGCAAGGTAGCATTGGGCCATTTATCAAAATGTTGCTGATTGGAATCCCCAAGTTGACTAGGTGAAAGGGGGGGGGGGGGTAGATAGATACATAATGCTTGGTTGGTTGATTGACTGACTGATTGATGAGGAGGTTGTGCGTTCCTTTCCCTCAGCGCTGCAGCGTCTACGAGGCTGGGAGGATGTGGACAGAGAGATGGATGAGATGAGACTGGAGCACCAATCAGAACAAGCCGAGGGCCGCCTGTCCGTCCTCAACCTCCTGTCCCTCCGCTCCCTGCGCTGGCAGCTCATCTCCATCGTAGCCATGAACATGGGTCAACAGCTGTCTGGGATCAACGCGGTAAAACATGCGTATGAGACCAGAAGACCTGAGCTAATGGTTTTAGATCAGCGGGCTAACACAGTCCAATGTGTACGCACACGAGCAGCTGTCTGGGGATCAATGAGGTAAGGTGTAACCATAGAGATGTACAGAGAACTCTAGTGGCCAAAAGCCTGTTTTAGCACGGGCAGCGCCATTCAGGACTTTCACCATTTTGAAGTAGTCAATTGGGTGGGACAGCCTATGGTATAAGGATCACATAATTCCATCCAGGACATCAGGAGGGATCAGCCAATTATTTATACTTGTGAGAAAACATTTCAAAACTCCAGGTGGCAGTAAACCACCAGCCTTGGCTTCATACCTGTTCAAACACCCTCCAGGTGGCAGTAAACTACCAGCCTTGGCTTCATACCTGTTCAAACACCCTCCAGATGGCAGTAAACCACCAGCCTTGGCTTCATACCTGTTCAAACACCCTCCAGATGGCAGTAAACCACCAGCCTTGGCTTCATACCTGTTCAAACACCCTCCAGGTGGCAGTAAACCACCAGCCTTGGCTTCATACCTGTTCAAACACCCTCCAGATGGCAGTAAACCACCAGCCTTGGCTTCATACCTGTTCAAACACCCTCCAGATGGCAGTAAACCACCAGCCTTGGCTTCATACCTGTTCAAACACCCTCCAGGTGGCAGTAAACCACCAGCCTTGGCTTCATACCTGTTCAAACACCCTCCAGGTGGCAGTAAACCACCAGCCTTGGCTTCATACCTGTTTAAACACCCTCCAGGTGGCAGTAAACCACCAGCCTTGGCTTCATACCTGTTCAAACACCCCCCAGGTGGCAGTAAACCACCAGCCTTGGCTTCATACCTGTTCAAACACCCTCCAGGTGGCAGTAAACCACCAGCCTTGGCTTCATACCTGTTCAAACACCCTCCAGATGACTGTATGAACCCTTTCAGTTTGTTAACCAACTCATAGAAATAGTAGAAGAAGAAAATGGACTACTTCAAAATGGAGATGGCCTAATGGGACAGATACAACGATGCAATCTCTATACTATCTCTATGTGTGTAACCATCCGGGATTCAAACCCAGGTTTCCTGAGTACCACAAGACAGTGTTATCCCGCCGAGCTAATGCTAAGGTAAGCTACCGCAAGGGAGCTAACGCAAGTCTTCAGTTCCTGGGGACAAGTTTATTCCTCACACAAGCTTGGACCCCTGAAACATCTGCGTTACAGATCCACTATTGTTGAATATTATATGGATCTGATGACCCTTTTGTGGGAGAAATCATTATTTTGGGCTAAAGTTGCAAAATTCCAGCTACCTTCCCAAACGTCACAGGTTTTCCATAAATCCTGGATGGAAGATTCCCTGAACTGGGGGGGAATAAGCCAGGAATCCGGAATCCTACAGCCGGGATTTTTGGAAAACCTGGGAATCTCGGTAAAGTTCCCAGAACCCTAATTTTGCCATTAAATTATCTGAAGCTAGAACCCTGTCTCTCCTCTCCTCAGATATACTACTATGCTGACAGTATCTACAGCTCAGCGGGAGTCCCGGAGAGTGACATTCAGTACGTCACAGTTGGAACTGGGGCTGTCAACGTCTTCATGACCATCACCGCGGTACGAAATACCCTCTCTCCAGTCTACAACACTGTACTGAAGGGCTCAGTTCAATTGAACACACATTTTTAACGTACTGTAGAAACATAAAGCTGGGTTTACACAGGCAGCCCAATTCTGATCTTTTGCCCAAATATTGACAAAAGAGCTGATCTGATTGGCCAAAAGACTAATTCGTGGGAAAAGATCAGAATTGGGCTGCCTGTGTAATGCAGCCATAGACTCACAAGTAAATGCTTCCAGTTTTCAGGAGTCACCTTCGACCTTTCCTTCATGTTTGTGACTGTGGTTCAACAGGTGTTCATTGTGGAGGCCGCAGGCAGGAGGCTGCTCCTCCTCATTGGGTTTGGGATCTGCTGTGTGTCCTGTGCTCTCCTCACTGTGGCCCTCACCTTCCAGGTAAGCCACACTGCACCCAAATCACACCCCTTTCCCTTCATAGTGCCCTACTTTGGACCAAAGCCATCGGGTCTGGTCCCAAGTAGTGCACACTATGATCAATAGTATTGCACTAGGCATATATAGTTGTTGTCGGTAGAGACATACTACAATAACTGCAACTCTCATAACACCAGCCAAACACTACAAGCTATAACTCCAACTCCCATAACACCAGCCAAACACTACAAGCTATAACTGCAACTCCCATAACACCAGCCAAACACCACAAGCTATAACTCCAACTCCCATAACACCAGCCAAACACGACAAGCTATAACTCCAACTCCCATAACACCAGCCAAACACTACACCAGCCAAACACGACAAGCTATAACTACAACTCCCATAACACCAGCCAAAAACTACACCAGCATTTACATTACATTTACATTTAAGTCATTTAGCAGACGCTCTTATCCAGAGCGACTTACAAATTGGTGCATTCACCTTATGACATCCAGTGGAACAGCCACTTTACAATAGTGCATCTAAATCTTTTAAGGGGGGTGAGAAGGATTACTTTATCCTATCCTAGGTATTCCTTAAAGAGGTGGGGTTTCAGGTGTCTCCGGAAGGTGGTGATTGACTCCGCTGTCCTGGCGTTGTGGGGGAGTTTGTTCCACCATTGGGGGGCCAGAGCAGCGAACAGTTTTGACTGGGCTGAGCGGGAACTGTACTTCCTCAGTGGTAGCGGGGCGAGCAGGCCAGAGGTGGATGAACGCAGTGCCCTTGTTTGGGTGTAGGGCCTGATCAGAGCCTGGAGGTACTGAGGTGCCGTTCCCCTCACAGCTCCGTAGGCAAACACCATGGTCTTGTAGCGGATGCGAGCTTCAACTGGAAGCCAGTGGAGAGAGCGGAGGAGCGGGGTGACGTGAGAGAACTTGGGAAGGTTGAACACCAGACGGGCTGCGGCGTTCTGGATGAGTTGTAGGGGTTTAATGGCACAGGCAGGGAGCCCAGCCAACAGCGAGTTGCAGTAATCCAGACGGGAGATGACAAGTGCCTGGATTAGGAACTGCGCCGCTTCCTGTGTGAGGCAGGGTCGTACTCTGCGGATGTTGTAGAGCATGAACCTACAGGAACGGGCCACCGCCTTGATGTTAGTTGAGAACGACAGGGTGTTGTCCAGGATCACGCCAAGGTTCTTAGCGCTCTGGGAGGAGGACACAATGGAGTTGTCAACCGTGATGGCGAGATCATGGAACGGGCAGTCCTTCCCCGGGAAGAAGATCAGCTCCGTCTTGTCGAGGTTCAGCTTGAGGTGGTGATCCGTCATCCACACTGATATGTCTGCCAGACATGCAGAGATGCGATTCGCCACCTGGTCATCAGAAGGGGGAAAGGAGAAGATTAATTGTGTGTCGTCTGCATAGCAATGATAGGAGAGACCATGTGAGGTTATGACAGAGCCAAGTGACTTGGTGTATAGCGAGAATAGGAGAGGGCCTATACTATAGATTCTCGCCACGCCACCTGGTAGGAGCGACCTGTCAGGTAGGACGCAATCCAAGCGTGGGCCGCGCCGGAGATGCCCAACTCGGAGAGGGTGGAGAGGAGGATCTGATGGTTCACAGTATCGAAGGCAGCCGATAGGTCTAGAAGGATGAGAGCAGAGGAGAGAGGGACGTAGCCAGCGGTCAGGGATAAGTTGATGAGCGAGGTGAGGTAAGGGAGAAGGTCTCCGGAAATGGTCTGGAGAAGAGAGGAGGGGATAGGGTCGAGCGGGCAGGTTGTTGGGCGGCCGGCCGTCACAAGACGCGAGATTTCATCTGGAGAGAGAGGGGAGAAAGAGGTCAGAGCACAGGGTAGGGCAGTGTGAGCAGAACCAGCGGTGTCGTTTGACTTAGCAAACGAGGATCGGATGTCGTCGACCTTCTTTTCAAAATGGTTGACGAAGTCATCTGCAGAGAGGGAGGAGGGGGGGAGGGGGAGGAGGATTCAGGAGGGAGGAGAAGGTGGCAAAGAGCTTCCTAGGGTTAGAGGCAGAAGCTTGGAATTTAGAGTGGTAGAAAGTGGCTTTAGCAGCAGAGACAGAAGAGGAAAATGTAGAGAGGAGGGAGCGAAAGGATGCCAGGTCCGCAGGGAGGCGAGTTTTCCTCCATTTCCACTCGGCTGCCCGGAGCCCTGTTCTGTGAGCTCGCAATGAGTCGTCGAGCCACGGAGCGGGAGGGGAGGACCGAGTCGGCCTGGAGGATAGGGGGCATAGAGAGTCAAAGGATGCAGAAAGGGAGGAGAGGAGGGTTGAGGAGGCAGAATCAGGAGATAGGTTGGAGAAGGTTTGAGCAGAGGGAAGAGATGATAGGATGGAAGAGGAGAGAGTAGCGGGGGAGAGAGAGCGAAGGTTGAGACGGCGCGATAGCATCCGAGTAGGGGCAGTGTGGGAAGCTTGTACCAGCAAAACACTACAAGCTAAAACTACAAATCCCATAACACCAGCCAAACACTACACCAGGCAAACACTACAAGCTTGAACAACTCCCATAACACCAGCCAAACGCTACAAGCTATAACTACAACTCCCAGAACACCAGACAAACACTACAATCTAGAACGTCAACTCCCATAGCACCAGCCAAACACGATAAGCTAAAACTCCAACTCCCATAACACCAGCCAAACACAACAACAGCCAAACACCACAAGCTAAAACTCCAACTCCCAGAGCACCAGCCAAACTCTACTAGCTGAAATGACAACTCCCATAACACCAGCCAAACACAACAAGCTAAAACGCCTTTAGTGTGAATGCTTTATTGCACCTGCAGTTAATACTGGTAACGTGATACAAAGTTTGCAGAATTATAGTCCCATAAATCAGGTATCCACCAGTTGGCACAGGACCAGACTGAGCTGAGGGCCTAAGACTTCAACCCTGGGAGCAGTGGTGTGGATATAGAGAGTTATAGTATAGAGAGATATAGAGATATAGAGAGATATTTAAAAAATTTTTTTTTAATTGTACCTTTATTTAAGAACATATTCTCCAATACCCTACTCAACAAATTGGATGCAGTCTATCACAGTGCAATCCGTTTTGTCACCAAAGCCCCATATACTACCCACCATTGCGACCTGTACGCTCTCGTTGGCTGGCCCTCGCTTCATACTCGTCGCCAAACCCACTGGCTCCATGTCATCTACAAGACCCTGCTAGGTAAAGTCCCCCCTTATCTCAGCTCGCTGGTCACCATAGCATCTCCCACCTGTAGCACACGCTCCAGCAGGTATATCTCTCTGGTCACCCCCAAAACCAATTCTTTCTTTGGCCGCCTCTCCTTCCAGTTCTCTGCTGCCAGTGACTGGAACGAACTGCAAAAATCTCTGAAACTGGAAACACTTATCTCCCTCACTAGCTTTAAGCACCAACTGTCAGAGCATCTTACAGATTACTGCACCTGTACATAGCCCACCTATAATTTAGCCCAAACAACTACCTCTTTCCCAACTGTATTTAATTTATTTATTTATTTTGCTCCTTTGCACCCCATTATTTTTATTTCTACTTTGCACATTCTTCCATTGCAAAACTACCATTCCAGTGTTTGACTTGCTATATTGTATTTACTTTGCCACCATGGCCTTTTTTGCCTTTACCTCCCTTCTCACCTCATTTGCTCACATTGTATATAGACTTGTTTATACTGTATTATTGACTGTATGTTTGTTTTACTCCATGTGTAACTCTGTGTTGTTGTATCTGTCGAACTGCTTTGCTTTATCTTGGCCAGGTCGCAATTGTAAATGAGAACTTGTTCTCAACTTGCCTACCTGGTTAAATAAAGGTTAAATAAATAAATACATTTTCAATGACGTCCTGGGAACAGTGGGTTAACTGCCTGTTCAGGGGCAGAACGACAGATTTGTACCTTATCAGCTCGGGGGTTTGAACTCACAACCTTCCGGTTACTAGTCCAATGCTCTAACCACTAGGATACGCTGCCGCCCCATAGAGAGATATGTAGAGATATAGAGAGATATAGAGAGTTATAGAGAGATATAGAGAGATATAGAGAGTTATAGAGAGTTATAGAGAGATATAGAGAGATATAGTATATAGAGATATAGAGAGATATATAGAGTTATAGAGAGATATAGAGATATATAGAGAGTTATAGAGAGATATAGAGATATAGAGTTATAGAGAGTTATAGAGAGATATAGAGAGATATGGAGAGTTATATAGAGAGTTATAGAGAGATATAGAGATATAGAGAGTTATATAGAGATATAGAGAGATATAGAGATATAGAGAGATACAGTATATAGAGATATAGAGAGATATAGAGAGATATAGTATATAGAGATATAGAGAGATACAGTATATAGAGATATAGAGAGATACAGTATATAGAGATATAGAGAGATATAGAGAGTTATAGAGAGATATAGAGAGATATAGAGAGATATAGTATATAGAGATATAGAGAGATACAGTATATAGAGATATAGAGAGATATAGAGAGTTATAGAGAGATATAGAGAGATATATAGAGATATAGAGAGATATAGAGATATAGAGAGATATAGAGAGATATAGAGAGATATAGAGAGTTATAGAGAGATATAGAGAGTTATAGAGAGATATAGAGAGATATAGAGAGATATAGAGAGATATAGAGAGTTATAGAGAGATATAGAGAGATATATAGAGATATAGAGAGATATATAGAGATATAGAGAGTTATAGAGAGATATAGAGAGATATATAGAGATATAGAGAGATATATAGAGATATAGAGAGTTATAGAGAGATATGGAGAGTTATAGAGAGATATATAGAGATATATAGAGAGATAGAGAGTTATAGAGAGATATAGAGAGATATAGAGAGTTATAGAGAGTTATAGAGAGATATAGAGAGATATAATATAGAGAGATATATAGAGTTATAGAGAGATATAGAGATATAGAGAGATATATAGAGAGTTATAGAGAGATATAGAGATATAGAGTTATAGAGAGTTATAGAGAGATATAGAGAGATATGGAGAGTTATATAGAGAGTTATAGAGAGATATAGAGATATAGAGAGTTATATAGAGATATAGAGAGATATAGAGATATAGAGAGATACAGTATATAGAGATATAGAGAGATATAGAGAGATATAGAGAGATATAGTATATAGAGATATAGAGAGATACAGTATATAGAGATATAGAGAGATACAGTATATAGAGATATAGAGAGATATAGAGAGTTATAGAGAGATATAGAGAGATATAGAGAGATATAGTATATAGAGATATAGAGAGATACAGTATATAGAGATATAGAGAGATATAGAGAGTTATAGAGAGATATAGAGAGATATATAGAGATATAGAGAGATATAGAGATATAGAGATATAGAGAGATATAGAGAGATATAGAGATATAGAGAGATATAGAGAGATATATAGAGATATAGAGAGATATAGAGATATAGAGAGATATAGAGAGATATAGAGAGTTATAGAGACATATAGAGAGTTATAGAGAGATATAGAGAGATATAGAGAGATATAGAGAGATATAGAGAGTTATAGAGAGATATAGAGAGATATATAGAGATATAGAGAGATATATAGAGATATAGTGAGTTATAGAGAGATATAGAGAGATATATAGAGATATAGAGAGATATATAGAGATATAGAGAGTTATAGAGAGATATGGAGAGTTATAGAGATATATATAGAGATATATAGAGAGATAGAGAGTTATAGAGAGATATAGAGAGATATAGAGAGTTATAGAGAGTTATAGAGAGATATAGAGAGATATAGTTTATAGAGATATAGAGAGATATATAGAGTTATAGAGAGATATAGAGATATAGAGAGATATATAGAGAGTTATAGAGAGATATAGAGATATAGAGTTATAGAGAGTTATAGAGAGATATAGAGAGATATAGAGAGATATGGAGAGTTATATAGAGAGTTATAGAGAGATATAGAGATATAGAGAGTTATATAGAGATATAGAGAGATATAGAGATATAGAGAGATACAGTATATAGAGATATAGAGAGATATAGAGAGTTATAGAGAGATATAGAGAGATATATAGAGATATAGAGAGATATAGAGATATAGAGAGATATAGAGAGATATAGAGAGATATAGAGATATAGAGAGATATAGAGAGATATAGAGAGATATATAGAGATATAGAGAGATATAGAGATATAGAGAGATATAGAGAGATATAGAGAGTTATAGAGAGATATAGAGAGTTATAGAGAGATATAGAGAGATATAGAGAGATATAGAGAGTTATAGAGAGATATAGAGAGATATATAGAGTTATAGAGAGATATATAGAGATATAGAGAGTTATAGAGAGATATAGAGAGATATATAGAGATATGGAGAGTTATAGAGAGATATATAGAGATATATAGAGAGATAGAGAGATATAGAGAGATATAGAGAGTTATAGAGAGTTATAGAGAGATATAGAGAGATATAGTATATAGAGATATAGAGAGATATATAGAGTTATAGAGAGATATAGAGATATAGAGAGATATATAGAGTTATAGAGAGTTATAGAGAGTTATAGAGAGATATAGAGATATAGAGTTATAGAGAGTTATAGAGAGATATAGAGAGATATAGAGAGATATGGAGAGTTATATAGAGAGTTATAAAGAGATATAGAGATATAGAGAGTTATATAGAGATATAGAGAGATATAGATATATAGAGATATAGAGAGATACAGTATATAGAGATATAGAGAGATATAGAGAGTTATAGAGAGATATAGAGAGATATATAGAGATATAGAGAGATATAGAGATATAGAGAGATAGAGAGATATAGAGATATAGAGAGATATAGAGAGATATAGAGAGATATATAGAGATATAGAGAGATATAGAGATATAGAGAGATATATAGAGATATAGAGAGATATATAGAGATATAGAGAGTTATAGAGAGATATAGAGAGATATATAGAGATATAGAGAGATATATAGAGATATAGAGAGTTATAGAGAGATATATAGAGATATAGAGAGATATATAGAGAGTTATAGAGAGATATAGAGATATAGAGTTATAGAGAGTTATAGAGAGATATAGAGAGATATAGAGAGATATGGAGAGTTATATAGAGAGTTATAGAGAGATATAGAGATATAGAGAGTTATATAGAGATATAGAGAGATATAGAGATATAGAGAGATACAGTATATAGAGATATAGCGAGATATAGAGAGATATAGAGAGATATAGAGATATAGAGAGATACAGTATATAGAGATATAGAGAGATACAGTATATAGAGATATAGAGAGATATAGAGAGTTATAGAGAGATATAGAGAGATATAGAGAGATATAGTATATAGAGATATAGAGAGATACAGTATATAGAGATATAGAGAGATATAGAGAGTTATAGAGAGATATATAGAGATATAGAGAGATATAGAGAGATATAGAGAGATATAGAGATATAGAGAGATATAGAGAGATATAGAGAGATATATAGAGATATAGAGAGATATAGAGATATAGAGAGATATAGAGAGATATAGAGAGTTATAGAGAGATATAGAGAGTTATAGAGAGATATAGAGAGATATAGAGAGATATAGAGAGATATAGAGAGTTATAGAGAGATATAGAGAGATATAGAGAGATATAGAGATATATAGAGATATAGAGATATAGAGAGATATAGAGAGATATATAGAGATATAGAGAGATATATAGAGATATAGAGAGTTATAGAGAGATATGGAGAGTTATAGAGATATATAGAGATATATAGAGAGATAGAGAGTTATAGAGATATAGAGAGATATAGAGAGTTATAGAGAGTTATAGAGAGATATAGAGAGATATAGTATATAGAGATATAGAGATATATAGAGTTATAGAGAGATATAGAGATATAGAGATATATAGAGAGAGATATAGAGAGATATAGAGATATAGAGTTATAGAGAGTTATATAGAGATATAGAGATATAGAGAGATATGGAGAGTTATATAGAGAGTTATAGAGAGATATAGAGATATAGAGAGTTATATAGAGATATAGAGAGATATAGAGATATAGAGAGTTATAGAGACATATAGAGAGTTATAGAGAGATATAGAGAGATATAGAGATATAGAGAGTTATAGAGAGATATAGAGAGATATATAGAGATATATAGAGAGATATATAGAGATATAGAGAGTTATAGAGAGATATAGAGATATATAGAGATATAGAGATATATAGAGATATAGAGAGTTATAGAGATATGGAGAGTTATAGAGATATAGAGAGATATATAGAGAGATAGAGAGTTATAGAGATATAGAGAGATATAGAGAGTTATAGAGAGTTATAGAGAGATATAGAGAGATATAGTTTATAGAGATATAGAGAGATATATAGAGTTATAGAGATATAGAGATATAGAGAGATATAGAGAGTTATAGAGATATAGATATAGAGTTATAGAGAGTTATAGAGAGATAGAGAGATATAGAGATATGGAGAGTTATATAGAGAGTTATAGAGAGATATAGAGATATAGAGAGTTATATAGAGATATAGAGATATAGAGATATAGAGAGATACAGTATATAGAGATATAGAGAGATATAGAGAGTTATAGAGAGATATAGAGAGATATATAGAGATATAGAGAGATATAGAGATATAGAGAGATATAGAGAGATATAGAGAGATATAGAGATATAGAGAGATATAGAGATATAGAGAGATATATAGAGATATAGAGAGATATAGAGATATAGAGAGATATAGAGAGATATAGAGAGATATAGAGAGATATAGAGTTATAGAGAGATATAGAGAGAGATATAGAGATATAGAGAGTTATAGAGAGATATAGAGAGATATATAGAGTTATAGAGATATATAGAGATATAGAGAGTTATAGAGAGATATAGAGATATATAGAGATATGGAGAGTTATAGAGATATATAGAGATATAGAGAGATAGAGAGATATAGAGAGATATAGAGAGTTATAGAGAGTTATAGAGAGATATAGAGATATAGTATATAGAGATATAGAGAGATATATAGAGTTATAGAGAGATATAGAGATATAGAGAGATATATAGAGTTATAGAGAGTTATAGAGAGTTATAGAGAGATATAGAGATATAGAGTTATAGAGAGTTATAGAGATATAGAGAGATATAGAGAGATATGGAGAGTTATATAGAGAGTTATAAAGAGATATAGAGATATAGAGAGTTATATAGAGATATAGAGAGATATAGATATATAGAGATATAGAGAGATACAGTATATAGAGATATAGAGAGATATAGAGAGTTATAGAGAGATATAGAGAGATATATAGAGATATAGAGAGATATAGAGATATAGAGAGATAGAGAGATATAGAGATATAGAGAGATATAGAGAGATATAGAGAGATATATAGAGATATAGAGAGATATAGAGATATAGAGAGATATATAGAGATATAGAGAGATATATAGAGATATAGAGAGTTATAGAGAGATATAGAGAGATATATAGAGATATAGAGAGATATATAGAGATATAGAGAGTTATAGAGAGATATATAGAGATATAGAGAGATATATAGAGAGTTATAGAGAGATATAGAGATATAGAGAGTTATAGAGATATAGAGAGATATAGAGAGATATGGAGAGTTATATAGAGAGTTATATAGAGATATAGAGATATAGAGAGATATAGAGATATAGAGAGATATAGAGATATAGAGAGAGTATATAGAGATATAGAGATATAGAGAGATATATAGAGATATAGAGATATAGATAGAGTATATAGAGATACAGTATATAGAGATATAGAGATATAGAGAGTTATAGAGAGATATAGAGAGATATAGAGAGATATATATATAGAGATATAGAGAGATACAGTATATATAGAGAGATATAGAGAGTTATAGAGAGATATAGAGAGATATATAGAGATATAGAGAGATATAGAGAGATATAGAGAGATATAGAGAGAGAGATATAGAGATATAGAGAGATATAGAGATATAGAGATATAGAGATATAGAGATATAGAGAGATATAGAGAGATATAGAGAGATATAGAGAGTTATAGAGAGATATAGAGAGATATAGAGAGATATAGAGAGTTATAGAGAGATATAGAGAGATATAGAGAGATATAGAGAGATATAGAGATATAGAGAGTTATATAGAGATATAGAGAGATATATAGAGAGAGATATATAGAGATATAGAGAGTTATAGAGATATGGAGAGTATATAGAGAGATATATAGAGATATATAGAGAGTTATAGAGATAGAGAGATATAGAGAGTTATAGAGAGTTATAGAGAGATATAGAGAGATATAGAGAGATATAGAGAGATATATATAGAGATATAGAGATATATAGAGAGATATATAGAGATATAGAGATATAGAGATATAGAGATATATATAGATATAGAGAGATATAGAGATATAGAGATATAGAGAGTTATATAGAGATATAGAGAGATATAGAGATATAGAGAGTTATATAGAGATATAGAGATATAGAGAGATATAGAGAGAGTATATAGAGATATAGAGATATAGAGATATATAGAGAGTTATAGAGAGATATAGAGATATAGAGTTATAGAGAGTTATAGAGAGATATAGAGATATAGAGAGATATGGAGAGTTATATAGAGAGTTATAGAGATATAGAGATATAGAGAGTTATATAGAGATATAGAGAGATATAGAGATATAGAGATACAGTATATAGAGATATAGAGATATAGAGAGTTATAGAGAGATATAGAGATATAGAGAGATATAGAGAGATATAGAGATATAGAGATATAGAGAGATAGAGAGATATAGAGATATAGAGAGATATAGAGAGATATAGAGATATATAGAGATATAGAGAGATATAGAGATATAGAGATATAGAGAGTTATAGAGAGATATAGAGAGTTATAGAGAGATATAGATATAGAGAGATATATAGAGATATAGAGAGATATATAGAGATATAGAGAGATATAGAGATATATAGAGATATAGAGAGATATAGAGAGATATAGAGAGATATAGAGATATATAGAGATATAGAGAGATATATATAGAGATATAGAGATATAGAGAGTATAGAGAGATATAGAGATATATAGAGATATAGAGTATATAGAGAGATATATAGAGATATATAGAGAGATAGAGAGTTATAGAGATATAGAGATATAGAGAGTTATAGAGAGTTATAGAGAGATATAGAGATAAGATATTATTAGTTTATAGAGATATAGAGAGATATATAGAGTTATAGAGAGATATAGAGATATATAGAGATATATAGAGAGTTATAGAGATATAGAGATATAGAGTTATAGAGAGTTATAGAGAGATATAGAGATATATAGAGATATGGAGAGTTATATAGAGAGTTATAGAGAGATATATAGAGATATAGAGAGATATATAGAGATATAGAGAGATATAGAGATATAGAGAGATACAGTATATAGAGATATAGAGAGATATAGAGAGTTATAGAGAGATATAGAGAGATATATAGAGATATAGAGAGATATAGAGATATAGAGAGAGATATATAGAGAGATATAGAGATATAGAGAGATATAGAGAGATATAGAGAGATATATAGAGAGAGATATAGAGATATAGAGAGATATAGAGAGATATAGAGAGTTATAGAGAGATATAGAGAGTTATAGAGAGATATAGAGAGATATAGAGAGATATAGAGATATAGAGAGTTATAGAGAGATATAGAGATATATAGAGTTATAGAGATATATAGAGATATAGAGAGTTATAGAGAGATATAGAGATATATAGAGATAGAGATATAGAGAGATATATAGAGATATAGAGAGATAGAGAGATATAGAGAGATATAGAGAGTTATAGAGAGTTATAGAGAGATATAGAGAGATATAGTATATAGAGATATAGAGAGATATATAGAGTTATAGAGAGATATAGAGATATAGAGAGATATATAGAGTTATAGAGAGTTATAGAGCGTTATAGAGAGATATAGAGATATAGAGTTATAGAGAGTTATAGAGAGATATAGAGATATATAGAGAGTTATATAGAGAGTTATAAAGAGATATAGAGATATAGAGAGTTATATAGAGATATAGAGAGATATATAGAGATATAGAGAGTATATAGAGATATAGAGATATAGAGAGATATAGAGATATATAGAGATATAGAGATAGAGATATAGAGATATAGAGATATAGAGATATAGAGATATAGAGATATAGAGATATAGAGAGATATAGAGATATAGAGATATAGAGATATATAGAGAGATATAGAGAGATATAGAGATATAGTATATATATAGAGATATAGAGAGATTATAGAGATATAGAGAGATATATAGAGATATATAGAGAGATATATAGAGATATAGAGAGATATAGAGAGTTATAGAGAGAGATATATAGAGATATATAGAGATATATAGAGATATAGAGAGATATATAGAGATATATAGAGAGATATAGATATAGAGATATAGAGAGATATAGAGAGATATAGAGAGATATAGAGAGTTATATAGAGATATAGAGAGTTATAGAGAGATATAGAGAGATATATAGAGATATAGAGAGTTATATAGAGAGATATAGAGAGATATATAGAGATATATATAGAGAGATATAGAGAGATATAGAGAGTTATAGAGAGTTATAGAGAGATATAGAGAGATATAGAGAGATATAGAGAGATATATATATAGAGATATAGAGAGATATATAGAGAGTTATAGAGAGATATAGAGAGATATAGAGAGTTATAGAGAGATATAGAGATATAGAGATATGGAGAGTTATATAGAGAGTTATAGAGAGATATAGAGATATAGAGAGTTATATAGAGATATAGAGAGATATAGAGATATAGAGAGAGTATATAGAGATATAGATATAGAGAGTTATAGAGAGATATAGAGATATATAGAGAGAGATATAGAGATATAGAGAGATATAGAGATATAGAGAGATATAGAGATATAGAGAGATATTATATAGAGAGATATATAGAGATATAGAGATATATAGAGATATAGAGAGATATAGAGATATAGAGAGAGATATAGAGAGTTATAGAGAGATATAGAGAGATATAGAGAGATATAGAGAGATATAGAGAGTTATAGAGATATAGAGATATATAGAGTTATAGAGAGATATATAGAGATATAGAGAGATATAGAGATATAGAGAGATATAGAGAGATATAGAGAGATATATAGAGAGATATATAGAGATATAGAGAGAGTTATAGAGAGTTATAGAGAGATATAGAGATATAGATATAGAGATATAGAGATATATAGAGTTATAGAGATATAGAGATATAGAGAGAGTTATAGAGAGTTATAGAGAGTTATAGAGATATAGAGATATAGAGTTATAGAGAGTTATAGAGATATATAGAGATATAGAGAGATATGGAGAGTTATATAGAGAGTTATAAAGAGATATAGAGATATAGAGAGTTATATAGAGATATAGAGAGATATAGATATATAGAGATATAGAGAGATACAGTATATAGAGATATAGAGAGATATAGAGAGTTATAGAGAGATATAGAGAGATATATAGAGATATAGAGAGATATAGAGATATAGAGAGATAGAGAGATATAGAGATATAGAGAGATATAGAGAGATATAGAGAGATATATAGAGATATAGAGAGATATAGAGATATAGAGAGATATAGAGAGTTATAGAGAGATATAGAGAGTTATAGAGAGATATAGAGATATAGAGAGATATAGAGAGTTATAGAGAGATATAGAGAGATATAGAGAGATATATAGAGATATAGAGAGTTATATAGAGATATAGAGAGATATATAGAGATATAGAGAGTTATAGAGAGATATGGAGAGTTATAGAGAGATATATAGAGATATATAGAGAGATAGAGAGTTATAGAGAGATATAGAGAGATATAGAGAGTTATAGAGAGTTATAGAGAGATATAGAGAGATATAGTATATAGAGATATAGAGAGATATATAGAGTTATAGAGAGATATAGAGATATAGAGAGATATATAGAGTTATGGGGAGTTATAGAGAGATATAGAGATATAGAGTTATAGAGAGTTATAGAGAGATATAGAGAGATATAGAGAGATATAGAGAGTTATAGAGAGATATAGAGATATAGAGATATATAGAGATATAGAGATATAGAGAGATATAGAGAGATAGAGAGTTATAGAGATATATAGAGATATATAGAGTTATAGAGAGAGTTATAGAGAGTTATATAGAGATATAGAGAGTTATAGAGAGTTATATAGAGATATATAGAGATATAGAGAGATATATAGAGATATATAGAGAGATAGAGAGTTATAGAGAGATATAGAGAGATATAGAGAGTTATAGAGAGTTATAGAGAGATATAGAGAGATATAGTTTATAGAGATATAGAGAGATATATAGAGTTATAGAGATATAGAGATATAGAGAGTATATAGAGAGTTATAGAGATATAGAGATATAGAGTTATAGAGAGTTATAGAGAGATATAGAGAGATATAGAGAGATATGGAGAGTTATATAGAGAGTTATAGAGAGATATAGAGATATAGAGAGTTATATAGAGATATAGAGAGATATAGAGATATAGAGAGTATATAGAGATAGAGAGATATAGAGAGTTATAGAGAGATATAGAGAGATATATAGAGATATAGAGAGATATAGAGATATAGAGATATAGAGAGAGATATAGAGATATAGAGATATAGAGAGATATAGAGAGATATAGAGAGATAGAGAGATATAGAGATATAGAGAGATATAGAGATATAGAGAGTTATAGAGAGATATAGAGAGATATAGAGAGATATAGAGAGATATAGAGAGATATAGAGATATATAGAGAGAGTTATAGAGAGATATAGAGATATAGAGAGTTATAGAGAGATATAGAGAGATATAGAGAGATATATAGAGATATAGAGAGATATAGAGATATAGAGAGATATAGAGAGTTATAGAGAGATATATAGAGATATATAGAGAGATAGAGAGTTATAGAGAGATATAGAGATATATATAGAGATATAGAGAGTTATAGAGAGATATAGAGAGATATAGAGATATAGAGAGATATATAGAGATATAGAGAGTTATATATAGAGATATATAGAGAGATATAGAGAGATATAGAGAGATAGAGATATATATAGAGATATAGAGAGATATATAGAGATATAGAGAGATATAGAGATATAGAGATATAGAGAGATATAGATATAGAGATATAGAGATATAGAGATATAGAGAGATATAGAGAGAGATATAGAGATATAGAGAGATATAGAGATATAGAGATATAGAGAGATATAGAGAGATATAGAGATATAGAGAGATATAGAGAGATATAGAGATATAGAGAGATATATATAGAGAGAGAGTTATAGATATATAGAGATATAGAGAGTTATATAGAGATATAGAGAGATATAGAGATATAGAGAGATATAGAGATATAGAGTTATATGGAGAGTTATAGAGAGATATATAGAGATATATAGAGTTATAGAGAGATATATATAGAGAGATATAGAGAGAGATATAGAGAGATATAGAGAGATATAGAGAGATATAGAGAGATATATAGAGTTATAGAGAGTTATATAGAGATATAGAGATATAGAGAGTTATATAGAGAGATATATAGAGATATAGAGAGATATAGAGAGATAGATATTATAGAGATATAGATATAGAGATATAGAGAGAGTTATATAGAGAGATATAGATTATAGAGATATAGAGAGTTATAGAGAGTTATAGAGAGATATAGAGAGATATAGTTTATAGAGATATAGAGAGATATATAGAGTTATAGAGAGATATAGAGATATAGAGAGATATAGAGAGTTATAGAGAGATATAGAGATATAGAGTTATAGAGAGTTATAGAGAGATATAGAGAGATATAGAGAGATATGGAGAGTTATATAGAGAGTTATAGAGAGATATAGAGATATAGAGAGTTATATAGAGATATAGAGAGATATAGAGATATAGAGAGATACAGTATATAGAGATATAGAGATATAGAGAGTTATAGAGAGATATAGAGAGATATATAGAGATATAGAGAGATATAGAGATATAGAGAGATATAGAGAGATATAGAGAGATATAGAGATATAGAGAGATATAGAGAGATATAGAGAGATATATAGAGATATAGAGAGATATAGAGAGATATAGAGAGTTATAGAGAGATATAGAGAGTTATAGAGAGATATAGAGAGATATAGAGAGATATAGAGAGTTATAGAGAGATATAGAGAGATATATAGAGTTATAGAGAGATATATAGAGATATAGAGAGTTATAGAGAGATATAGAGAGATATATAGAGATATAGAGAGATATATAGAGATATAGAGAGTTATAGAGAGATATGGAGAGTTATAGAGAGATATATAGAGATATATAGAGAGATAGAGAGTTATAGAGAGATATAGAGAGATATAGAGAGTTATAGAGAGTTATAGAGAGATATAGAGAGATATAGTATATAGAGATATAGAGAGATATATAGAGTTATAGAGAGATATAGAGATATAGAGAGATATATAGAGTTATAGAGAGTTATAGAGAGTTATAGAGAGATATAGAGATATAGAGTTATAGAGAGTTATAGAGAGATATAGAGAGATATAGAGAGATATGGAGAGTTATATAGAGAGTTATAAAGAGATATAGAGATATAGAGAGTTATATAGAGATATAGAGAGATATAGAGATATAGAGATATAGAGAGATACAGTATATAGAGATATAGAGAGATATAGAGAGTTATAGAGAGATATAGAGAGATATATAGAGATATAGAGAGATATAGAGATATAGAGAGATAGAGAGATATAGAGATATAGAGAGATATAGAGAGATATAGAGAGATATATAGAGATATAGAGAGATATAGAGATATAGAGAGATATAGAGAGTTATAGAGAGATATAGAGAGTTATAGAGAGATATAGAGAGATATAGAGAGATATAGAGAGTTATAGAGAGATATAGAGAGATATAGAGAGATATATAGAGATATAGAGAGTTATATAGAGATATAGAGAGATATATAGAGATATAGAGAGTTATAGAGAGATATGGAGAGTTATAGAGAGATATATAGAGATATATAGAGAGATAGAGAGTTATAGAGAGATATAGAGAGATATAGAGAGTTATAGAGAGTTATAGAGAGATATAGAGAGATATAGTATATAGAGATATAGAGAGATATATAGAGTTATAGAGAGATATAAAGATATAGAGAGATATATAGAGTTATGGGGAGTTATAGAGAGATATAGAGATATAGAGTTATAGAGAGTTATAGAGAGATATAGAGAGATATAGAGAGATATGGAGAGTTATATAGAGAGTTATAGAGAGATATAGAGATATAGAGAGTTATATAGAGATATAGAGAGATATAGAGAGATATAGAGAGATATGGAGAGTTATAGAGAGATATATAGAGATATATAGAGTTATAGAGAGTTATATAGAGATATAGAGAGTTATAGAGAGTTATATAGAGATATAGAGAGTTATAGAGAGTTATATAGAGATATAGAGAGATATAGAGAGATATAGAGAGTTATAGAGATATAGAGAGTTATAGAGAGTTATATAGAGATATAGAGAGTTATAGAGAGTTATATAGAGATATAGAGAGATATAGAGAGATATAGAGAGTTATAGAGATATATATAGATATATAGAGATATATATAGAGATATAGAGATATAGAGATATATATATAGAGATATAGATATATATATAGAGATATAGAGATATATATATAGAGATATAGAGAGATAGAGAGATATATAGAGATATATATAGAGATATAGAGATATATATAGAGATATAGAGACATATATAGAGATATAGAGATATATATAGAGATATAGAGATATATATATAGAGATATAGAGAGATAGAGAGATATAGAGATAAGAGCGTCTGCTAAATGACTTAAATGTAATGTAAATGTAATATATAGAGATATAGAGATATAGAGATATAGAGATATAGAGATATATAGAGATATAGAGATATATATAGAGATATAGAGATATATAGAGATATAGAGATATAGAGATATATATATAGAGATATAGAGATATATAGAGATATAGAGAGAACGAGGAAGTGAACAGCTGTAAATACAGCGGGTTTATGATAACAGCCCCAGTTTTGTTGACACACAGGAGAGTACGGAGAGGATGCCCTACGTCAGCATCGCCTGTGTCATCGTCTATGTTGTTGGACACGCGGTCGGACCCAGTAAGTCAACCTCATGTGTGGTCAGACACACTGTAATGGTTTGAATATTCAATTGACTTTTAAACATTCGATAGGCAGTATAACAATGTGTCAAAAACATGATGACCAGAACATGACATAATGGCATGTTCTGGTGCATATAGAATACATACCATCTATACGGTAGCATTAGTCAATTAATTAGTCAATTAGTCATAGGCCATATGTCTGTTCCCATAAGTCCTATTCCCAGTGAGTACAGAGATGATGTTGCTCTAACATAGACCTGTCACTAGTCTCTAATGTAGACCTGTCACTAGTCTCTAACGTAGACCTGTCATTAGTCTCTAATGTAGAGCTGTCACTAGTCTCTAATGTAGACCTGTCACTAGTCTCTAACAGACCTGTCACTAGTCTCTAATGTAGACCTGTCACTAGTCTCTAATGTAGACCTGTCACTAGTCTCTAACATAGACCTGTCACTAGTCTCTAATGTAGATAGACCTGTCACTAGTCTCTAACGTAGAGCTGTCACTAGTCTCTAACATAGACCTGTCACTAGTCTAACGTAGACCTGTCACTCGTCTCTAACGTAGACCTGTCACTAGTCTCTAATGTAGACCTGTCACTAGTCTCTAACATAGAGCTGTCACTAGTCTCTAATGTAGATCTGTCACTAGTCTCTAATGTAGACCTGTCACTAGTCTCTAATGTAGACATCTCACTAGTCTCTAATGTAGACCTGTCACTAGTCTCCAACGTAGACCTGTCACTAGTCTAACGTAGACCTGCCACTAGTCTCTAACGTAGACCTGTCACTAGTCTCTAACGTAGACCTGTCACTAGTCTCTAACATAGACCTGTCACTAGTCTCTAATGTAGACATGTCACTAGTCTCTAATGTAGACATCTCACTAGTCTCTAACGAAGACATCTCACTAGTCTCTAATGTAGACCTGTCACTAGTCTCTAACATAGAGCTGTCACTAGTCTCTAATGTAGATCTGTCACTAGTCTCTAATGTAGACCTGTCACTAGTCTCTAATGTAGACATCTCACTAGTCTCTAATGTAGACCTGTCACTAGTCTCCAACGTAGACCTGTCACTAGTCTAACGTAGACCTGTCACTAGTCTCTAACGTAGACCTGTCACTAGTCTCTAACGTAGACCTGTCACTAGTCTCTAATGTAGACCTGTCACTAGTCTCTAATGTAGACATGTCACTAGTCTCTAACGTAGACCTGTCACTAGTCTCAAACATAGACCTGTAACTAGTCTCTAACATAGACATGTCACTAGTCTCTAACGTAGACCTGTCACTAGTCTCTAATGTAGACCTGTCACTAGTCTCTAACATAGACCTGTCACTAGTCTCTAATGTAGACCTGTCACTAGTCTCTAATGTAGACATCTCACTAGTCTCTAACGAAGACATCTCACTAGTTTCTAACGTAGACATCTCACTAGTCTCTAACATAGACATCTCACTAGTCTCTAACGTAGACATCTCATTAGTCTCTAATGTAGACCTGTCCCTAGTCTAATGTAGACCTGTCACTAGTCTCTAGCGTAGACCTGTCGCATGTCTCTAATGTAGACATCTCACTAGTTTCTAACATAGACATATCACTAGTTTCTAACATAGACATCTCACTAGTCTCTAACGTAGACATCTCACTAGTCTCTAACATAGACATGTCACTAGTCTCTAACGTAGACATCTCACTAGTCTCTAACATAGACATCTCACTAGTTTCTAACATAGACATCTCACTAGTCTCTAACATAGACATCTCACTAGTCTCTAACATAGACATCTCACTAGTCTCTAACATAGACATGTCACTAGTCTCTAACGTAGACATCTCACTAGTCTCTAACATAGACATCTCACTAGTTTCTAACATAGACATCTCACTAGTCTCTAACATAGACATCTCACTAGTCTCTAACGTAGACATCTCATTAGTCTCTAATGTAGACCTGTCCCTAGTCTAATGTAGACCTGTCACTAGTCTCTAGCGTAGACCTGTCGCATGTCTCTAATGTAGACATCTCACTAGTTTCTAACATAGACATATCACTAGTTTCTAACATAGACATCTCACTAGTCTCTAACGTAGACATCTCACTAGTCTCTAACATAGACATGTCACTAGTCTCTAACGTAGACATCTCACTAGTCTCTAACATAGACATCTCACTAGTTTCTAACATAGACATCTCACTAGTCTCTAACATAGACATCTCACTAGTCTCTAACATAGACATCTCACTAGTTTCTAACATAGACATCTCACTAGTCTCTAACATAGACATCTCACTAGTTTCTAACATAGACATCTCACTAGTCTCTAACATAGACATCTCACTAGTCTCTAACATAGACATGTCACTAGTCTCTAAAGTAGACATCTCACTAGTCTCTAACATAGACATCTCACTAGTTTCTAACATAGACATCTCACTAGTCTCTAACATAGACATCTCACTAGTCTCTAACATAGACATCTCACTAGTTTCTAACATAGACATCTCACTAGTCTCTAACATAGACATCTCACTAGTCTCTAACATAGACATGTCACTAGTCTCTAACGTAGACATCTCACTAGTCTCTAACATAGACATGTCACTAGTCTCTAACGTAGACATCTCACTAGTCTCTAATGTAGACCTGTCGCATGTCTCTAATGTAGACATCTCACTAGTTTCTAACATAGACATCTCACTAGTCTCTAACATAGACATGTCACTAGTCTTACGTAGACGTCTCACTAGTCTCTAACGTAGATCTGTCACTAGTCTCTAATGTAGACCTGTCACTAGTCTCTAACATAGACCTGTCACTAGTCTCTAATGTAGACATGTCACTAGTCTCTAATGTAGACCTGTCACTAGTCTCTAACATAGACCTGTCACTAGTCTCCAACGTAGACCTGTCACTAGTCTCTAATGTAGACCTGTCACTAGTCTCCAACGTAGACCTGTCACTAGTCTCTAACAGACCTGTCACTAGTCTCTAATGTAGACATGTCACTAGTCTCTAACATAGACCTGTCACTAGTCTAACATAGACCTGTCACTAGTCTCTAACAGACCTGTCACTAGTCTCTAACATAGACCTGTCACTAGTCTCTAACAGACCTGTCACTAGTCTCTAATGTAGACCTGTCACTAGTCTCTAATGTAGACCTGTCACTAGTCTCTAATGTAGACCTGTCACTAGTCTCTAACATAGAGCTGTCACTAGTCTCTAATGTAGATCTGTCACTAGTCTCTAATGTAGACCTGTCACTAGTTTTTAACATAGACATCTCACTAGTCTCTAACATAGACATGTCACTAGTCTCTAATGTAGACCTGTCACTAGTCTCTAACATAAGACCTGTCACTAGTCTCTAACGTAGACCTGTCACTAGTCTTTAACATAGACCTGTCACTAGTCTCTAATGTAGACCTGTCACTAGTCTCTAACGCAGACATCTTACTAGTCTCTAACGTAGACCTGTCACTAGTCTCCAACGTAGACCTGTCACTAACGTAGACCTGTCACTAGTCTCGGAATCCTGACCCTAGGCAACAGCAGGGACTATGGTCTGTTTCCTCTTTACAAATCACGAGGCAGACATGCCAGAACATCGTGATTGGAAACCAAAGTTTGCGGGCGAAACCTTTGCATTAGTTTTATTGAAGGTAGTTGATGCAAACTAGCCACTTCAGAAATACACTCATTAAAAATAATCTCCGAAATCTCTATTTTGTGTTTGGGGTATGAAGAAGCAGATAAGGCAGTGACGTACTTCCTCAATGCCAAACTGACGTTTCTGTTTCGTACAAACGTGTTAAGCCGGAACATTGCAACATTGTGGATGTCTAACCTCCGACCTCTGCTCCCAAGGTACTATTCCCTACGTGGTGACCACAGAGATGTTCCGCCAGTCGTCCAGACCAGCAGCCTTCATGGTGGCAGGGTCGATCCACTGGCTGTCCAACTTCACTGTGGGGCTGGTGTTCCCCTTCATGGAGGTCAGTTCTCCAAGCCGGAAAGACGCCATTTTGATGTCAACAAAGAGAGATTCTGGATATATTTTTCATAGTAAAACAAGTCATGTTGATGCCAACAAAGAGAGATTCTGGATATATTGTATATACACTGCTCAAAAAAATAAAGGGAACTCTAAAATAACACATCCTAGATCTGAATGAATGAAATAATATTATTAAATACTTTTTTCTTTACATAGTTGAATGTGCTGACAACAAAATCACACAAAAATTATCAATGGAAATCAAATGAATCAACCCATGGAGGTCTGGATTTGGAGTCACACTCAAAATTAAAGTGGAAACCCACACTACAGGCTGATCCAACTTTGATGTAATATCCTTAAAACAAGTCAAAATGAGGCTCAGTAGTGTGTGTGGCCTCCACGTGCCTGTATGACCTCCCTACAACGCCTGGGCATACTCCTGATGAGGTGGCGGATGGTCTCCTGAGGGATCTCCTCCCAGACCTGGACTAAAGCATCCACCAACTCCTGGACAGTCTGTGGTGCAACGTGGTGTTGGTGGATGTAGCGAGGCATGATGTCCCAGATGTGCTCAATTGGATTCAGGTCTCGGGAACAGGCGAGCCAGTCCACAGCATCAATTCCTTCCTCTTGCAGGAACTGCTGACACACTCCAGCCACATGAGGTATAGCATTGTCTTGCATTAGGAGGAACCCAGGGCCAACCGCACCAGCATATGGTCTCACAGGGGGTCTGAGGATCTCATTTCGGTACCTAATGGCAGTCAGGCTACCTCTGGCGAGCACACGGAGGGCTGTGCGGCACCCCAAAGAATTGCCACCCCACACCACGACTGACCCACCGCCAAACCGGTCATGCTGGAGGATGTTGCATGCAGCAGAACGTTCTCCACGGCGTCTCCAGACTCTGTCACATGTGCTCAGTGTGAACCTGCTTTCATCTGTGAAGAGCACAGGGCGCCAGTGGCGAATTTGCTAATCTTGGTGTTTTCTGGCAAATGCCAAACGTCCTTCACGGTGTTGGGCTGTAAGCACAACCCCCACCTGTGGACGTCGGGCCCTCTTACCACCCTCATGGAGTCTATTTATGACCATTTGAGCAGACACATGCACATTTGTGGCCTGCTGGAGGTCATTTTGCAGGGCTCTGGCAGTGCTCCTCCTGCTCCTCCTTGCACAAAGGTGAATGTAGCGGTCCTGCTGCTGGGTTGTTGCCCTCCTACGGCCTCCTCCACGTCTCCTGATGTACTGGCCTGTCTCCTGCTCTGGAAAACTACGCTGACAGACACAGCAAACCTTCTTTCCACAGCTCGCATTGATGTGCCATCCTGGATGAGCTGCACTACCTGAGCCACTTGTGTGGGTTGTAGAATCCGTCTCATGCTACCACTAGAGTGAAAGCACCGCCAGCATTCAAAAGTAACCAAAACATCAGCCAGGAAGCATAGGAACTGAGAAGTGGTCTGTGGTCACCACTTGCAGAACCACTCCTTTATTGGGGTTGTCTTGCTAATTGCCTATAATTTCCACCTGTTGTCTATTCCATTTGCACAACAGCATGTGAAATTTACTGTCAATCAGTGTTGCTTCCTAAGTGGACAGTTTGATTTCACAGAAGTGTGATTGACTTGGAGTTACATTGTGTTCTTTAAGTGTTCCCTTTATTCTTTTGAGCAGTGTATATACCTCAGTGGGACTAACCAAGCACAAATTGTAGAGGAAAATAGTCTATCTTCTGTGCCAAAAAGAGAAGCTATCTGTGTGCAAGCGGGCGTATTTTGAGCAGTGTATATGGATATATATATATATCCATAAGAGTCTCGGTAGTGTTTATGGACCATTTGTATTTGTATGTATTTCTATTTATTATGGATCCCCAGTAGCTGCTGTCTCTTCCTGGCGTCCAGCTAAAATTAAGGCAGTAATATACATTATAATACCATTTTTAAACATTCAAATACATTTTACAACAGATTTAACAATACATTAAGTGTGTTCCCTCAGCCCACTACTCTATTAATACACACTATCCGGGTGTGCGTGTGTGTATAGTGTGTGTGTTATGTCAATACATACAGGAGTCACAGTCTTATGTTTCACCGCGTCGTGGCTGAACGACGACTTTCATAACATTCAACAACTGGTGGGTTATACACTCTATCGGCAGGATAGAACAGCAGCCTCTGGTAAAGACAAGGGGTGGCGGTCTATGTATATTTGTAAACAACAGCTATCTACAACGATATCTAAGGAAGTCTCAAGGTTTTGCTCGCCTGAGGTGGAGAATATCATGATAAGGTGTAGACCACGCTATCCACCTAGAGATTTTTCGCCTGTATTTTTCGTAGCTGTCTACATACCACCACAGACCGATGCTGGCACTGAAACCACACTCAATGAGCTGTATTCCGCCATTAGCAAACAGGAAAACGCTCATCCAGAGGTGGCGCTCCTAGTGGCCGGGGACTTAAATGCAGGGAAACTTAAATCAGTTTTACCTCAATTCTATCAGCATGTTAAATGTGCAACCAGAGGGGGAAAAAACCTCTAGACCACCTTTACTCCACACACAGAGACATTTGGTAAATCTGACCATAATTCTATCCTCCTGATTCCTGCTTACAAGCTAAAATTAAAGCAGGAAGCACCAGTGATTCTGTCTATGAGTACACCACATCACTCATTGGCTTCATCAATAAGTGCATTGATGACGTCGTCCCCACAGTGACCGTACGTACATACCCCAACCAGAAGCCATGGACTACAGGCAACATTGGCGCTGAGCTAAAGGATAGAGCTATCGCTTTCAAGGACACTAATCTGGAAGCTTATAAGAAATCCCGCTATGCCCTCTGGCGAAACATCAAACAAGCAAAGCGTCAATACAGGATTAAGATCGAATCATAGTTCACCGGCTCTGACGCTCGTCGGATGTGGCAGGGCTTGCAAACTGTTACAGACTACAAAGGGAAGCACAGCCGAGAGCTGCCCAGTGACACGAGCCTACCAGATGAGCTAAATAACTTCTATGCTCGCTTCGAGGCAAGCACACTGAGGCATGCATGAGAGCATCAGCTGTTCCGGATGACTGTGTGATCATGCTCTCTGCAGCCGATGTGAGTAAGACCTTTAAACAGGTCAACATTCACAAGGCCGCAGGGCCAGATGGATTACCAGGACGTGTACTCCGAGCATGCGTTATCTTCAATGACATTTTCAACCTCTCCCTGTCTGAGTCTGTAATACCAACATGTTTCAAGCAGACGACCATAGTCCCTGTGCCCAAGAACACTAAGGTAACCTGCCTAATTACTACCAACCCGTAGCACTCACATCTGTAATACATTTTTTGCACTATTGGCTAGAACCTGTAAGTAAGCATTTCACTGTAAGTTATACCTGTTGTATTCAGCGCACGTGACAAATAAACTTTGATTTGATTTGTAGCCATGAAAGGCTTTGAAAGCACCATTATCCCAGAAACCCTAGACCCACTCCAATTTGCATACCGCCCCAACAGATCCACGGTTGATGCAATCTCTATTGCAGTCCACACTGCCCTTTCACACCTGGACAAAAGGAGCACCAATGTGAGAATGCTATTCCTTAACAACAGCTCAGCGTTCAACACCATAGTGCCCTCAAAGCTCATCACTAAGCTAAGCTAAGTGTTGCAGTGATTTCACACTCTGTAGTAGTTGACGTGTATAGTGTTTAGTCATCCACAATACATAGACACACAGGCTTTACTCAGAGTCAGTTGTCATGACGTTGCCCTGTTGGGTGAGGTTTATGACCTCCCATAAATACCTTTCACCCTGTTCTCTCCACTCTACAGAATGGACTCTTGGAAAGCCCTTCGTTAACATAGAAAGAGTATGGTAACATCAAAAGGTTGGGGAAAGGTACAATATTTCTGTAATCCAACCAGTTGAAAGTGTTCGTTGGTACTTAAAGAATATGATGTCAGATCAGTTGGTGTCTGGGACTTTATATCTGATGATAGGACGACAGATTAACATGGAATTATTGTGAAATTTAAATGTTTAAATATGAAACCATTTGTGAAAAGATTCAATGTAATTTTTGATTCTAAATGAGAGAATTGTTTTCATAAGTAAACTATGCTCACTCAGTGGCCACGCCCAAGTGAACAGACATTGGTTGAGAACTATGAAACACGCCCTTCTCTCCCCCAATACAAAAGCCCGTCGACGGAAGTCAACCTCATGCTCCTGACGATGTGAACATCATCAGGAACCTATCTCTCTTTACACCCACCCACCCACCTACCTACCTATCTCTCTTTACACCCACCCACCCACCCACCCACCTACCTATCTCTCTTTACACCCACCCACCCACCTACCTATCTCTCTTTACACCCACCCACCCACCCACCTACCTATCTCTCTTTACACCCACCCACCCACCCACCTACCTATCTCTCTTTACACCCACCCACCCACCTACCTATCTCTCTTTACACCCACCCACCCACCCACCTACCTATCTCTCTTTACACCCACCCACCCACCCACCTACCTATCTCTCTTTACACCCACCCACCCACCTACCTATCTCTCTTTACACCCACCCACCCACCTACCTATCTCTCTTTACACCCACCCACCCACCCACCCACCCACCCACCTACCTATCTCTCTTTACACCCACCCACCCACCTACCTATCTCTCTTTACACCCACCCACCCACCTACCTACCTATCTCTCTTTACACCCACCCACCCACCCACCACCCCACCCACCCACCCACCCACCCATCTCTTTACACCCACCCACCTACCTACCTATCTCTCTTTACACCCACCCACCCACCTACCTACCTATCTCTCTTTACCCACCCACCCACCCACCCACCTACCTATCTCTCTTTACACCCACCCACCTACCTATCTCTCTTTACACCCACCCACCCACCTACCTATCTCTCTTTACACCCACCCACCCACCTACCTATCTCTCTTTACACCCACCCACCCACCTACCTATCTCTCTTTACACACCCACCCACCCACCCACCCACCTACCTATCTCTCTTTACACCCACCCACCCACCTACCTATCTCTCTTTACACCCACCCACCCACCCACCTACCTATCTCTCTTTACACCCACCCACCCACCTACCTATCTATCTTTACACCCACCCACCCACCTACCTATCTCTCTTTACACCCACCCACCCACCTACCTATCTCTCTTTACACCCACCCACCCACCTACCTATCTCTCTTTACACCCACCCACCCACCCACCTACCTATCTCTCTTTACACCCACCCACCCACCCACCTACCTATCTCTCTTTACACCCACCCACCCACCCACCTACCTATCTCTCTTTACACCCACCCACCCACCTACCTATCTCTCTTTACACCCACCCACCCACCTACCTATCTCTCTTTACACCCACCCACCCACCTACCTATCTCTCTTTACACCCACCCACCCACCCACCTACCTATCTCTCTTTACACCCACCCACCCACCCACCTACCTATCTATCTTTACACCCACCCACCCACCTACCTATCTCTCTTTACACCCACCCACCCACCTACCTATCTCTCTTTACACCCACCCACCCACCCACCTACCTATCTCTCTTTACACCCACCCACCCACCTACCTATCTCTCTTTACACCCACCCACCCACCTACCTATCTCTCTTTACACCCACCCACCCACCCTACCCATACCTATCTCTCTTTACACCCACCCACCCACCTACCTACCTCTCTCTCTTTACCCACCTACCCCATCTCTCCACCCACCCACCACCCACCACCCCACCCACCCACCCACCCACCCATCTCTCTTTACACCCACCCACCTACCTACCTATCTCTCTTTACACCCACCCACCCACCTACCTACCTATCTCTCTTTACACCCACCCACCCACCCACCTACCTATCTCTCTTTACACCCACCCACCCACCTACCTATCTCTCTTTACACCCACCCACCCACCTACCTATCTCTCTTTACACCCACCCACCCACCTACCTATCTCTCTTTACACCCACCCACCCACCCACCCACCTACCTATCTCTCTTTACACCCACCCACCCACCTACCTATCTCTCTTTACACCCACCCACCCACCCACCTACCTATCTCTCTTTACACCCACCCACCCACCTACCTATCTATCTTTACACCCACCCACCCACCTACCTATCTCTCTTTACACCCACCCACCCACCTACCTATCTCTCTTTACACCCACCCACCCACCTACCTATCTCTCTTTACACCCACCCACCCACCCACCTACCTATCTCTCTTTACACCCACCCACCCACCCACCTACCTATCTCTCTTTACACCCACCCACCCACCCACCTACCTATCTCTCTTTACACCCACCCACCCACCTACCTATCTCTCTTTACACCCACCCACCCACCTACCTATCTCTCTTTACACCCACCCACCCACACCCACCCACCCACCCACCCACCCACCCACCCACCCACCCACCCACCCACCCACCCACCTACCTACCTACCTATCTCTCTTTACACCCACCCACCCACCTTCCTATCTCTTGACCTCTACCTCTATATATCTACTTCGACCTCTACCTCTACCAATCTCTCTCTACCTCTACCTATCTCTCTCTCCCTTTATCTATGTCTCTACCTTCACCTATCTCTCTAACTCTACCTATGTCTCTACCTCTCTCTCTACCTCTACCTATCTCACCACATCTCTACCTCTACCTACCTATCTCTCTACCTCTACCTACCTATCTCTCTATCTCTCTACCTCTACCTACCTATCTCTCTATCTCTCTACCTCTACCTACCTATCTCTCTCTCCCTTTATCTATGTCTCTACCTTCACCTATCTCTCTAACTCTACCTATGTCTCTACCTCTCTCTCTACCTCTACCTATCTCCCCACATCTCTACCTCTACCTACCTATCTCTCTACCTCTACCTACCTATCTCTCTATCTCTCTACCTCTACCTCTACCTATCTCTCTACCTCTACCTACCTATCTCTCTACCTTTATCTCTTTACCTCTACCTATCTCTCTACCTCTACCTCTACCTACCTATCTCTCTACCTTTATCTCTTTACCTCTACCTATCTCTCTACCTCTACCTCTGTCTCTACCCATCACTCTACCTCTACCCCTGTCTCTACCTCTACCTCTATGTCTCTACCTCTACCTCTGTCTCTACCTCTACCTCTGTCTCTACCTCTACCTATCTCTCTACCTCTACCTCTGTCTCTACCCATCGCTCTACCTCTACCTCTGTCTCTACCTCTACCTATCTCTCTACCTCTACCTCTGTCTCTACCTCTACCTCTATGTCTCTACCTCTACCTCTGTCTCTACCTCTACCTATCTCTCTACCTCTACCTCTGTCTCTACCCATCGCTCTACCTCTACCTCTGTCTCTACCTCTACCTATCTCTCTACCTCTACCTCTGTCTCTACCTCTACCTATCTCTCTACATCTACCTCTGTCTCTACCTCTACCTATCTCTCTATCTCTACCTCTGTCTCTACCTCTACCTATCTCTCTACCTCTACCTCTGTCTCTACCTCTACCAATCTCTCTACCTCTACCTCTGTCTCTACCTCTACCTATCGCTCTACCTCTACCTCTGTCTCTACCTCTACCTATCTCTCTACCTCTACCTCTATGTCTCTACCTCTACCTATCTCTCTACCTCTACCTCTGTCTCTACCTCTACCTATCTCTCTACCTCTACCTCTATGTCTCTACCTCTACCTATCTCTCTACCTCTACCTCTGTCTCTACCTCTACCTATCTCTCTACCTCTACCTCTGTCTCTACCTCTACCTATCTCTCTACCTCTACCTCTGTCTCTACCTCTACCAATCTCTCTACCTCTACCTCTGTCTCTACCTCTACCTATCTCTCTACCTCTGTCTCTACCTCTACCTATCTCTCTACCTCTACCTCTGTCTCTACCTCTACCTATCGCTCTACCTCTACCTCTGTCTCTACCTCTACCTATCGCTCTACCTCTACCTCTGTCTCTACCTCTACCTATCTCTCTACCTCTGTCTCTACCTCTACCTATCGCTCTACCTCTACCTCTGTCTCTACCTCTACCAATCTCTCTACCTCTACCTCTGTCTCTACCTCTACCTATCTCTCTACATCTGTCTCTACCTCTACCTATCTTTCTACCTCTGTCTCTACCTCTACCTATCGCTCTACCTCTACCTCTGTCTCTACCTCTACCTATCTCTCTACCTCTACCTCTATGTCTCTACCTCTACCTATCTCTCTACCTCTACCTCTATGTCTCTACCTCTGTATGTCCGTCTCCAGAGAGACCCGAGCACCAATAGTTTCATCATCAGTACAGTACCGTAGAGTATATACGCTGTCATGTCCAGAAGTTGTGTGTGACCTGAATGTCTTCCTCTTTCTATCTGTGTTTCTACATATCTATCTCTGCCCTCCAGAGTGGCCTGGGCTCCAACAGTTTCATCATCTTCTGCTTCATCTGCTTGGCGACACTGTTCTACATCTGGCTGATCGTCCCGGAGACCAAGAACAAGACCTTCCTGGAGATCAGTCAGATGTTCGCTGACAGGAACCAGGTGGAGATACAGGTGGGAAATGCTCCGTTGAAACCGGAGACCGGAGACGGCAAGGAAGGCGACGCATTCAAGGTCACTGCCTTCTAAGGAGGAGGATTGAGGCCGTTTATTTAAGGACTCTGTTTGAGAGAAGAAAGGAGAAGAACAAAAAAAACTGGTTGTTCTATTTGAAGGTTGACAGACTGGACTGGAACCACTTGGTGTAATTAGTATTTATTAAATTATACGCCCAATGCAGATGTTGTTATGTCAATACCAAATCATTTCTGGGCAACAGAAACAGCAATTAATCCCTTTGAAAGTGGCCTGTGTCAAAGTTGACTTCAAAGTGTAAACAGGATAATTTTGGTCATAAAGTCAGTCTCGTCTAAAATGGAGTTCAAATCAAATTTTATTTGTCACATTCACATGGTTAGCAGATGTTAATGCGAGCGTAGCGAAATGCTTGTGCTTCTAGTTCCGACAATGCAGTAATAACCAACGAGTAATCTAACCTAATAATTCCACAACAACTACCTTATACACACAAGTGTAAAGGGATAAAGAATATGTACATAAAGATATATGAATGAGTGATGGTACAGAACGGCATAGGCAAGATGCAGTAGATGGTACCGAGTACAGTATATACATATGAGATGAGTAATGTAGGGTATGTAAACATTAAAGTTTGGAACATCTGTGCATCACAATAGTGAACATTAAGGTTTGGAACATCTGTGCATCACAATAGTGAACATTAAGGTTTGGGTTTTGATTTGACAATGTCCATTTACCCACTAACATGTGGTGAACAGCTGCGGTGATTTCTCTCTATCCAATAGCAGAGACAGCGACACAGACCTGCCCAGCAGCTCTGAACTTTGTTTACATAAGAAAACATGTCACACATTTGTTTTACTTGAGAAATACTGTACCAAACACCCTCGTTAGATGTAAAATTGCGCAACTAAAACAAGAAATCTGTAATACGTTTTTAAGTTTTGCCGAGGATCTTTTAGTTGCGCAATTTTGTTAGTGGGTAAATGGACATTGTCAAATCAAAAACCCAAACCTTAATGTTCACTATTGTGATGCACAGATGTTCCAAACCTTAATGTTCACTATTGTGATGCACAGATGTTCCAAACCTTAATGTTCACTATTGTGATGCACAGATGTTCCAAACCTTAATGTTCGCTATTGTGATGCACAGATGTTCCAAACTTTAATGTTCACTATTGTGATGCACAGATGTTCCAAACCTTAATGTTCACTATTGTGATGCACAGATGTTCCAAACCTTAATGTTCACTATTGTGATGCACAGATGTTCCAAACCTTAATGTTCACTATTGTGATGCACAGATGTTCCAAACCTTAATGTTCACTATTGTGATGCACAGATGTTCCAAACTCCATTTTAGACGAGACTGACTCTATGACCAAAATGATCCTGTTTACACTTTGTAGTCAATTTTGACAGTGGAATAACTGTCTGACTCAAATCAATGCCACGTTGGCCTGTTACCCAGAAATGATTTGGTATTGACATAATAACATCTGCATCATTTAATAAATACAGATTACACCAAGAAGTCACAGTCCAGTTATCTTAGTTTCACTCTGAAGATTTTGAGGAAGTGAAATAGGCTTCCTACGGTATCTCATGGGGGACAAACATAATTAACCAAACGCGGAATCGGACAGGAAACACACCTCTAAGACTATAAAGTAGTGCACTGGGTCCTTTATTAATCCTTAGTTAGCAGACCGATAGTCTGTAGCGCGGGCAAAAACACCTGAAAACACCCCTTCCCCTGTACGTAGCTTACTGTATTGCTTTTTAGCAACAAAAAAAATCTATTTCTCAAGGAAGAATTTTGCTAAGATTGTCTGGGAGGGGTCTGAGCGGGGGGGGGGGGGATTAAAACTAGCTGTTATTGGCAGACAGGTTTGGAACTCGCTTTATTATTGGTCTATTAACCAATTTACCGCCTGGTGACATCACCAGGCAAGCCGAAACTCACGCCCATATGCAAACAAGCTGATTAGAAGGTACTGTAAAGATTATATTTTCATCCAGTAACTATCAGGGAAAAACACTGATAATTTTTTTTTAATTAAAAAAATAAAAATTCAAATCAAGAAACACAGTGTTTCATCAGCTGTTGTACAATATGATACAGACCACAGGGAGTAAAACAGAAGTTTGACTGTACTGGGCCTTTAAATGTTTTGTGTCTGTGATATGTCTGTGTCTGTTTTATAGTTCACTGGCTCTTCAGCCTGTCTAACAATGCAAGGCTGTTATAGTGGATGAAATAGACATACAAGATGCTTTAATATAGAACTTTATTGAGGAAACAGATATGAATTACGATAGATGGCTGATGCTCCGAGCCCACACGGACGTTCAGACATCTTCTGTGCTTTACTTCACTTAATAAACAATAAACATTGTCATTACTAAACCTGATACCCATGTCTCAAACAGATGACTTATCCTTCACACCCAATAGGCATCAGCAGTAAAGGATACATTTGATATATTGACTGGACTTAATAACATACCAAACAGAACTACATTGTGTTGATAGTGGGAATCCTCTGCTCTGTGAGAAACAGGGTCATGTTCAGTAGAGACAAAACGTTTTGAAATGGCACGGAACACGGTGGTTCTGCACTTCCTGAACTTGTCCAATAAGAACTATGATTTAAAAAAAAACATTTTATTTCCGTTGCAAAATGTTTTGTTACGTTGTGCCCTACTGAACACCACCCAGGCTTCCCTGTGCTTCAGCTGTCCCCTCACCTCAGGGACACCTGTAGTCTGTCTCCAGCTGCACCCCTCCATAGAGACTCATAGGAGTGACCCCCCCAGCTGAGCACATTCCCCCTGGGAGAAGTGGTGTTCTCACAGGACATCTGCTCCCGGATCTCAGCCGAGTTCAAAACGTAGTCCCACACGTTGACATCCGTCATCTGACCCACGAAGGCGTCCGTGTCAGAGATCCCTAGGAAGCCGTCCTGGTCCTTCCCCAGGATGAAGACCCCTGCTGGGCTGACTGTGTATCTCCTCCGGAGGTACTGCTCCTCCCCCACCAGCCCGTTGATCCACAGCTCAGCCCCCCCGGAGTGGGACGACCAGGTGACACAGTAGTTGACCCAGTCACGGGAGTGGAAGTTGTGGGGCAGGTTGACAAACTCGTTGCCGATCCACAGACCCACCTGGATGGATCACATGAAAAATAGAAATATGACTGCTGATGACTTTTCCATCCCTCCCTCGCTTACTCCACCCGACTCCCTCCCTCTCTCCCTGACTCCCTCCCTGACTCCCTCCCCTCCCTCCATAACTCCCTCCACTCGCCTCCCACACTGACTCCCTCCATGACTCCCTCCCTGACTCCCCTCCCTCCCTGACTCCCTCCCTCCCCTCCTTCCATAACTCCCTCCACTCGCCTCCCACACTGACTCCCTCCATGACTCCCCCCTCCTTCCATAACTCCCTCCCCTCGCATCCCACACTGACTCCATCCCCTCCCTCCCTGACTCCCTCCCTGAATCCCTCCCCTCCCTCCCTGACTCCCTCCCTGACTCCCTCCCCTCCTTCCCTGACTCCCTCCCCTCCTTCCCTGACTCCCTCCCCTCCCTCCATGACTCCCTCCCTGACTCCCCTCCCTCCCTGACTCCCTCCATAACTCCCTCCCCTCACCTCCCACACTGACTCCCTCCCTGAATCCCTCCCCTCCCTCCCTGACTCCCTCCCTGACTCCCTCCCTGACTCCCCTCCCTCCCTGACTCCCTCCATAACTCCCTCCCCTCACCTCCCACACTGACTCCTTCCCTGACTCCCTCCCTCCTTCCCTGACTCCCTCCCCTCCCTCCATGACTCCCTCCCTGACTCCCCTCCCTCCCTGACTCCCTCCATAACTCCCTCCCCTCACCTCCCACACTGACTCCCTCCATGACTCCCTCCCCTTTCTCCATAACTCCATCCCCTCGCATCCCACACTGACTCCATCCCCTCCCTCCCTGACTCCCTCCCTGAATCCCTCCCCTCCCTCCCTGACTCCCTCCCTGACTCCCTCCCCTCCTTCCCTGACTCCCTCCCCTCCTTCCCTGACTCCCTCCCCTCCCTCCATGACTCCCTCCCTGACTCCCCTCCCTCCCTGACTCCCTCCATAACTCCCTCCCCTCACCTCCCACACTGACTCCCTCCCTGACTCCCCTCCCTCCCTGACTCCCTCCCCTCCCTCCATGACTCCCTCCCTGACTCCCCTCCCTCCCTGACTCCCTCCCCTCCCTCCATAACTCCCTCCCCTCACCTCCCACACTGACTCCCTCCATAACTCCCACTCACCTCATATCCCATGGTGATCATCAGTTCGTTGTCGTTGCCCTGGCTGGAGTATGACAGGACAGTGTGTATCTCTCCAGGGCGCGTCTTCAGGTGCATGCAGGCGGTGAGGGAGTCCAGGTCCATGGAGTGAGCCAGGTGGGCCCGGGCATAGCTCTCGGTGTTCCTCTCTGGGAAGTGGAGCACCAGGGGAGACATCACTCGGGGCTCTATGGGGGACAGGAGTGATACGGTTAACATCTGACACAGAAGAAGGAATGATACATATCTACTGCATCACACAAAAACTCTCTAAATATAAGTACCCTAAATATAAGTACCCTAAATATAAGTCCCCTAAATATAAGTACTGTAAATAGAAGGTCTCCACATAGAAATAGTATAAATATAAGTACTCTAAAGCGAAGTACTGTAAATATAATTACTCTAAATAGATCATAAAAGAGCAACTTCGTGTAAAATGTTCCACTATACATTAAATATACCTGTAGTTGTGTTCTAACTACTATTGTGACTACTATTGTAACTACTATTGTAATTACTATTGTATTTACTATTGTGACTACTATTGTAACTACTATTGTATTTACTATTGTGACTACTATTGTATTTACTATTGTGACTACTATTGTATTTACTATTGTGACTACTATTGTGACTACTAGTGTGACTACTATTGTAATTACTATTGTATTTACTATTGTAACTACTATTGTATTTACTATTGTAACTACTATTGTATTTACTATTGTGACTACTATTGTAACTACTATTGTAATTACTATTGTATTTAGTATTGTAACTACTATTGTATTTACTATTGTGACTACTATTGTAACTACTATTGTATTTACTATTGTGACTACTATTGTAACTACTATTGTAACTACTATTGTAACTACTAGTGTGAATACTAGTGTGACTACTATTGTAACTACTATTTTTAACTACTATTGTATTTACTAGTGTGAATACTAGTGTGACCACTATTGTGACTACTATTGTATTTACTATTGTGACTACTATTGTATTTACTATTGTAACTACTATTGTATTTACTATTGTGACTACTATTGTAACTACTATTGTATTTACTATTGTGACTACTATTGTATTTACTATTGTGACTACTATTGTGACTACTAGTGTGACTACTATTGTAACTACTATTGTAACTACTATTGTATTTACTATTGTGACTACTATTGTGACTACTATTGTAACTACTATTGTAACTACTATTGTAACTACTATTGTAACTACTAGTGTGAATACTAGTGTGACTACTATTGTGACTACTATTGTGACTACTATTGTGACTACTATTGTAACTACTATTGTATTTACTATTGTGACTACTATTGTAACTACTATTGTAACTACTATTGTAACTACTAGTGTGAATACTAGTGTGACTACTATTGTAACTACTATTGTAACTACTATTTTTAACTACTATTGTATTTACTAGTGTGAATACTAGTGTGACTACTATTGTATTTACTATTGTGACTACTATTGTATTTACTATTGTGACTACTATTGTATTTACTATTGTAACTACTATTGTATTTACTATTGTGACTACTATTGTAACTACTATTGTATTTACTATTGTGACTACTATTGTAACTACTATTGTAACTACTATTGTATTTACTAGTGTGACTACTATTGTAACTACTATTGTATTTACTATTGTGACTACTATTGTGACTACTATTGTGACTACTATTGTAACTACTATTGTATTTACTATTGTGACTACTATTGTAACTACTATTGTATTTACTATTGTGACTACTATTGTGACTACTATTGTGACTACTATTGTAACTACTATTGTATTTACTATTGTGACTACTATTGTAACTACTATTGTAACTACTATTGTATTTACTAGTGTGACTACTATTGTAACTACTAGTGTGACTACTATTGTAACTACTATTGTATTTACTATTGTGACTACTATTGTATTTACTATTGTGACTACTATTGTATTTACTATTGTGACTACTACTGTATTTACTATTGTGACTACTATTGTATTTACTATTGTGACTACTATTGTATTTAATATTGTGACTACTATTGTGACTACTAGTGTGACTACTATTGTATTTACTATTGTAACTACTATTGTATTTACTATTGTGACTACTATTGTATTTACTATTGTGACTACTATTGTATTTACTATTGTGACTACTATTGTATTTACTATTGTGACTACTATTGTGACTACTAGTGTGACTACTATTGTAACTACTATTGTAACTACTATTGTATTTACTATTGTGACTACTATTGTGACTACTATTGTAACTACTATTGTAACTACTATTGTAACTACTATTGTAACTACTAGTGTGAATACTAGTGTGACTACTATTGTGACTACTATTGTGACTACTATTGTGACTACTATTGTGACTACTATTGTAACTACTATTGTATTTACTATTGTGACTACTATTGTAACTACTATTGTAACTACTATTGTAACTACTAGTGTGAATACTAGTGTGACTACTATTGTAACTACTATTGTAACTACTATTTTTAACTACTATTGTATTTACTAGTGTGAATACTAGTGTGACTACTATTGTATTTACTATTGTGACTACTATTGTATTTACTATTGTGACTACTATTGTATTTACTATTGTAACTACTATTGTATTTACTATTGTGACTACTATTGTAACTACTATTGTATTTACTATTGTGACTACTATTGTAACTACTATTGTATTTACTATTGTGACTACTATTGTGACTACTATTGTGACTACTATTGTAACTACTATTGTATTTACTATTGTGACTACTATTGTAACTACTATTGTAACTACTATTGTATTTACTAGTGTGACTACTATTGTAACTACTAGTGTGACTACTATTGTAACTACTATTGTGACTACTATTGTAACTACTATTGTATTTACTATTGTGACTACTATTGTAACTACTATTGTAACTACTATTGTATTTACTATTGTGACTACTATTGTATTTACTATTGTGACTACTATTGTATTTACTATTGTGACTACTATTGTGACTACTAGTGTGACTACTATTGTGACTACTATTGTAACTACTATTGTATTTACTATTGTGACTACTATTGTAACTACTATTGTATTTACTATTGTGACTACTATTGTGACTACTATTGTGACTACTATTGTAACTACTATTGTATTTACTATTGTGACTACTATTGTAACTACTATTGTAAATACTATTGTATTTACTAGTGTGACTACTATTGTAACTACTAGTGTGACTACTATTGTAACTACTATTGTAACTACTATTGTGACTACTATTGTAACTACTATTGTAACTACTAGTGTGACTACTATTGTAACTACTATTGTAAATACTATTGTATTTACTAGTGTGACTACTATTGTAACTACTAGTGTGACTACTATTGTAACTACTATTGTGACTACTATTGTAAATACTATTGTGACTACTATTGTGACTACTATTGTAACTACTATTGTAACTACTATTGTGACTACTATTGTGACTACTATTGTAACTACTATTGTGACTACTATTGTAACTACTATTGTGACTACTATTGTAACTACTATTGTGACTACTATTGTAACTACTATTGTGACTACTATTGTGACTACTATTGTAACTACTATTGTGACTACTATTGTAACTACTATTGTGACTACTATTGTGACTACTATTGTAACTACTATTGTGACTACTATTGTAACTACTATTGTAACTACTATTGTGACTACTATTGTATTTACTAGTGTGACTACTATTGTAACTACTATTGTAACTACTATTGTAACTACCATTGTAACTACTATTGTAACTACTATTGTGACTACTATTGTAACTACTATTGTAACTACTAGTGTGACTACTATTGTAACTACTATTGTGACTACTATTGTAACTACTATTGTGACTACTATTGTAACTACTATTGTAACTACTATTGTGACTACTATTGTATTTACTAGTGTGACTACTATTGTAACTACTATTGTAACTACTATTGTAACTACTATTGTAACTACTATTGTGACTACTATTGTAACTACTATTGTAACTACTAGTGTGACTACTATTGTAACTACTATTGTGACTACTATTGTAACTACTATTGTGACTACTATTGTAACTACTATTGTAACTACTATTGTAACTACTATTGTGACTACTATTGTAACTACTATTGTAACTACTATTGTGACTACTATTGTATTTACTAGTGTGACTACTATTGTAACTACTATTGTAACTACTATTGTAACTACTATTGTAACTACTATTGTGACTACTATTGTAACTACTATTGTGACTACTATTGTAACTACTATTGTAACTACTAGTGTGACTACTATTGTAACTACTATTGTGACTACTATTGTAACTACTATTGTGACTACTATTGTAACTACTATTGTAACTACTATTGTAACTACTATTGTAACTACTATTGTAACTACTATTGTAACTACTATTGTGACTACTATTGTGACTACTATTGTAACTACTATTGTAACTACTATTGTGACTACTATTGTGACTACTATTGTAACTACTATTGTAACTACTATTGTGACTACTATTGTAACTACTATTGTGACTACTATTGTAACTACTATTGTGATTACTATTGTAACTACTATTGTGACTACTATTGTAACTACTATTGTGACTACTATTGTATTTACTAGTGTGACTACTATTGTAACTACTATTGTAACTACTATTGTAACTACTATTGTAACTACTATTGTGACTACTATTGTAACTACTATTGTAACTACTAGTGTGACTACTATTGTAACTACTATTGTGACTACTATTGTAACTACTATTGTGACTACTATTGTAACTACTATTGTAACTACTATTGTAACTACTATTGTAACTACTATTGTGACTACTATTGTAACTACTATTGTGACTACTATTGTAACTACTATTGTAACTACTATTGTAACTACTATTGTAACTACTATTGTAACTACTATTGTGACTACTATTGTAACTACTATTGTGACTACTATTGTAACTACTATTGTGACTACTATTGTAACTACTATTGTAACTACTATTGTGACTACTATTGTAACTACTATTGTGACTACTATTGTAACCAAATTTCCCTATTTTTTGGTACTGAGCAAATTTCAGGTCTGCTGAGCGCAAACTTAAATGTTGTGAAAATGATGTGCAACATTCAGCAAGCGTTTACTGTGAACCATGAGGCTGTACCCGCTTTAAGTTACAGTTACAGACAGTGGTCAAGTTGGTTACCGTGGCTATTTGATCCTAATTTAGTCCTACCAGAGTAGCCTACCATCAAAAACAATAGAGAAAATGAACCACCCCCCCCCCTAATATTTTAACATGGAAATAGCTGTTCTGTCACTGATTGGTGAAGTAGTTTAATAAGCTAAATGTAAAATACTGTTGATTTAACAGGTTTAAAAAAATAAAACGAACAGAAAGGAAAGCAATAAACCAGTACTTTTTTGGGGTTTGAACCAATTCAGAACTTTATTTTTTTGGTCGGAAAAGTGGAGTGAAACCATAAAAAATAGTGTTTCTGTTCAGAACAAAACGATTGGAAAATAATGTTGGTTCCAACCCCTGATTGTAATAACATTGTAATAACATTGTAATAACATTGTAATACGTTGGTGTTATTACACGTAACATATAAGAGCAACCTCATAGAGTACGATGTACTCCAATACCTAACTACAGTACTCACCTTGTTTGGAAGGCCTTGCATCCCCAATTTCACCTACATTAACAAAAACACAGAGTCAGTTCACATAAAACCTTCACTCATTGTTATACTTTTAAATGTCAATAAAGATATATCTCACTTGAATGTATGTGTTTTCCAAGAGAAGTAATCAGACCCTCGATCTTCAGAAGCTTTGATTCGATTTCATCTTGGCGACAGAACGCTGAGTGGAGAAAGAGAGAGAGAGTGAGAGAGAGAGTAAGAAAGAGATAAAGAAAGAGAGGGAGAGGGAAAGAAAGAGATATAGAGAGAAAGAGAGAGTGAGAGAGAGAGAGAGGGAGAGAGGGAAATAAAGAGAGAGTGAGAGAGAGAAAGAGAGAGTGAAAGAGAGAGTGAGAGAGAGTGAGAGAGAGTGAGAGAGAGAAAGAGAGAGTGAAAGAGAGAGTGAAAGAGAGGGAAAGAGAGAGAGTGAGAGAGAGTGGGAGAGAGGGAAAGAAAGAGAGAGAAAGAGAGAAAGAGAGAGAAAGAAAGAGAGGGAAAGAGAGAGAGGGAAAGAGAGAGTGAGAGAGAGTGGGAGAGAGGGAAAGAAAGAGAGAGAAAGAGAGAAAGAGAGAGAAAGAAAGAGAGGGAAAGAGAGAGTGAGAGAGAGTGAGAGAGAGAGAGAGAGAGAGGGAGAGAGGGAAAGAAAGAGAGATAAAGAGAGAATGAGAGAGAAAGAAAGAGAGGGAAAGAGAGAGTGAGAGAGAGTGAGAGAGAGAGAGAGGGAGAGAGGGAAAGAAAGAGAGATAAAGAGAGAGTGAGAGAGAGAAAGAGAGAGTGAAAGAGAGAGTGAGAGAGAGTGAGAGAGAGTGAGAGAGGGAGAGGGGGAAAGAAAGAGATAAAGAGAGAAAGAGAGAGTGAGAGAGTGAAAGTGAGGGAGAGAGGGAAAGAAAGAGAGATAAAGAGAGAGAAAGAAAGAGAGAGAAAGAAAGAGAGGGAAAGAGAGAGTGAGAGAGAGTGGGAGAGAGGGAAAGAAAGAGAGAGAAAGAGAGAAAGAGAGAGAAAGAGAGGGAAAGAGAGAGTGAGAGAGAGAGAGAGAGAGAGAGAGGGAGAGTGGGAAAGAAAGAGAGATAAAGAGAGAGTGAGAGAGAGAAAGAGAGAGTGAAAGAGAGAGTGAGAGAGAGTGAGAGAGAGTGAGAGAGGGAGAGAGGGAAAGAAAGAGATAAAGAGAGAAAGAGAGAGTGAGAGAGTGAAAGTGAGGGAGAGAGGGAAAGAAAGAGAGATAAAGAGAGAGAAAGAAAGAGAGGGAAAGAGAGAAAGAAAGAGAGATAGGGAGAGAGAGAGAGAAAGAAATAGAGATAGAGAGAGGGGCGAGAGACAGATATAGAGAGAAAGAGGAAGTGAACATGGTCAGGGAAAGGCCTTGAGGCTGATTCCTCTCAGATGGGTTCCATATGTAGAGCACCATAAATCATCTTAAAACATACTGTGAGATGAGCATCATCTTAGAAATCCACTATATTAAAGACATATGTTGAGCATCAATATGAGATATATCTTATCTGTATCTATTTGCCTGTTAAATTGATCCATTCCTTAACATTGATCTCAGTCATTTCATGTCCCAAGGGTTACTCGGGAAAACAGAAAGATTGTAAGAAGAGCAAAGGCACAATAACTGTCTGGCAACACAAGACTATCCATTCCCTAACATACACACACCAGGGCCCGTATACAGATGTAGGATCTCAATTTGATCACTCTTTTGTTGCTGAGGAAATTCAAACTTGTAGTGCATTAAATCTTTTTAAAGACTTCTAAAGTTTGTAATTTCCAATTGGAAAGGTTTTCCCTAACAAAAAATGTATCAAACCCTATAAAAATGTTAATTAATTATAATAATCACCATAATAATTCACATATCCTGTTGCTGCAGGATAATTCTCCTGTTGTAGAAAACTGGCTCAAATTAAGATCCTACATCTGTAGATACAGTGCTACCTTTTTCAAACGGAGGCTACAGCCATATTAGGACAACGAATTGATCCATTCCCTATCATATACAGCAGGACCTATATCTACATAGAAACATAATCATATTTTCCTGTTTAGTTTATCTTCTTAATTCCCTAAGAGTAGGTTCTGTCCACGTACTGCCTTTCCCCAGGCGAGGCAGGAAGGAGGACTCGACCACGCGATCATTGAGCGGCTGGGCCATGCGGTAATCATTCCACAGAGTCTTATTGTCCATGTCCATCAGAGTACTTTCCAACTTTCTGATCTGGATGTGGGGGTAGAGGATAGGAAAGAGAGTTTATGAGTCAATGAATTCAATACTGAATCAATGAGTCAATTAATTTAATAATGAATCAATTAATCAATTACTTCAATAATGAATCAATGACTCAATGAATTCAATAATGAATCAATCAATCAATGAATTCAATAATGAATCAATTAGTCAATTAATTCAACAATGAATCAATGAATCAATTAATTCAATAATGAATCAATGAGTCAATTAATTCAATTCTGAATCAATGAGTCAATTAACTCAATAATGAATCAATTAATATATTAATTCAATAATGAATCAATGAGTCAATTAATTCAATAATGAATCAATGAGTCAATTAATTCAATTATGAATCAATGAGTCAATTAATTCAATAATGAATCAATGAATATATTAATTAAATAATGAATCAATGAGTCAATTAATTAAATAATGAAGCAATGAGTCAATTAATTAAATTATGAATCAATGAGTCAATTAATTCAATAATGAATCAATTAATCAATTAATTCAATAATGAATAAATGACTCAATTAATTCAATAATGAATGAATCAATCAATCAATAAAAGGATGAATGAATAAACGGATGAATCAGTAAATCTTTCACAGGGCTGTTTCATCTGCTCTTTAGGGAGGCTAGGAGCAGAGTGTAAGAGTTCACGTCCATTGTTGAAAAATGTTAAGGTTTAATTTACACATCAGCAGTTTTGTGAGACAGCAGGGAGAGCAATCAATGAACTAACCAATCAAGTAATCAATAAATCAATCAATCACAGGGCTGTTTGATCTCCTTTTCATTCACGGCTATAGGTACAAATTTCAACAACAAAAAAGTTGAGTAAAATTTCAAAGAAAATTGATGTGGAGAATTGAAAAGTTAATTTTACAAATCAGATGGTTTGTGAGAGAGAGAGAGCAGGGTTACCTGGTTGTGAGAGAGGGTGATGGGTAAAGTACCTGGTTGTGAGAGAGGGTGATGGGTATAGTACCTGGTTGTGAGGGAGGGTGATGGGTATAGTACCTGGTTGTGAGAGAGGGTGATGGGTAAAGTACCTGGTTGTGAGAGAGGGTGATGGGTATAGTACCTGGTTGTGAGAGAGGGTGATGGGTGTGTCGAACACTGTCCACAGGATGCTCTCGTAACAGGGAGGGGTGGTAAGGGAGCCTTGGTACCTGAAGAAATGGTTCAAGTTCTCAGGAAGCATGGAGCGCACATCAAGGGTGGATATGTTCATGGACTGGCCTGTACAACAACAATATGTTCAGGGACTGGCCTGTACAACAACAATATGTTCAGGGACTGGCCTGTACAACAACAATATGTTCAGGGACTGGCCTGTACAACAACAATATGTTCAGGGACTGGCCTGTACAACAACAATATGTTCAGGGACTGGCCTGTACAACAACAATATGTTCAGGGACTTGCCTGTACAACAACAATATGTTCAGGGACTGGCCTGTACAACAACAATATGTTCAGGGACTGGCCTGTACAACATCAATATGTTCAGGGACTGGCCTGTACAACATCAATATGTTCAGGGACTGGCCTGTACAACAACAATATGTTCAGGGACTGGCCTGTACAACAACAATATGTTCAGGGACTGGCCTGTACAACAACAATATGTTCAGGGACTGGCCTGTACAACAACAATATGTTCAGGGACTGGCCTGTACAACATCAATATGTTCAGGGACTGGCCTGTACAACATCAATATGTTCAGGGACTGGCCTGTACAACAACAATATGTTCAGGGACTGGCCTGTACAACAACAATATGTTCATGGACTGGCCTGTACAACAACAATATGTTCAGGGACTGGCCTGTACAACAACAATATGTTCAGGGACTGGCCTGTACAACATCAATATGTTCAGGGACTGGCCTGTACAACAACAATATGTTCAGGGACTGGCCTGTACAACAACAATATGTTCAGGGACTGGCCTGTACAACAACAATATGTTCAGGGACTGGCCTGTACAACAACAATATGTTCAGGGACTGGCCTGTACAACAACAATATGTTCAGGGACTGGCCTGTACAACAACAATATGTTCAGGGACTGGCCTGTACAACAACAATATGTTCATGGACTGGCCTGTACAACAACAATATGTTCAGGGACTGGCCTGTACAACAACAATATGTTCAGGGACTGGCCTGTACAACAACAATATGTTCATGGACTGGCCTGTACAACATCAATATGTTCAGGGACTGGCCTGTACAACAACAATATGTTCATGGACTGGCCTGTACAACATTAATATGTTCAGGGACTGGCCTGTACAACATCAATATGTTCAGGGACTGGCCTGTACAACATCAATATGTTCAGGGACTGGCCTGTACAACATCAATATGTTCAGGGACTGGCCTGTACAACATCAATATGTTCAGGGACTGGCCTGTACAACATCCCAACAGGTGAAAACAGAAACTGAGCACCAGTAATACTGTTGTTAATGTAGGTAGATTCAGTAATACTGTTGTTAATGTAGGTAGATTCAGTAATACTGTTATTAATGTAAATAGATTCAGTAATACTGTTATTAATGTAGATAGATTCAGTAATACTGTTGTTATGCCTTGGTCTTAGTATTTTGTGTTTTTGTTTATTATTTGGTCAGGCCAGGGTGTGACATGGGTTTATTTTGTTGTATTTTGTATTGGGGTTTTGTAGTTATTGGGATTGCGGCTGAGTAGGGGTGTTAGGCTTGGCTGCCTGAGGCGGTTCTCAATCAGAGTCAGGTGATTCTCGTTGTCTCTGATTGGGAACCGTATTTAGGTAGCCTAGTTTCACTTTGTATTTCGTGGGTGATTGTTCCTGTCTCTGTGTAGTTTCACCAGATAGGCTGTAATTAGGTTTCACGTTCCGTTTGTTGTTTTGCATTTGTATCAGTTATTTCATGTACCGCGATTCATTCATTAAAGACATGAGTAACCACCACCCTGCATTTCGGTCCGACTCTCTTTCAACAAACGAAGAACGCCGTTACAACTGTTATTATTGTAGATAGATTCAGTAATACTGTTGTTATTGTAGATAGATTCAGTAATACCGTTATTATTGTAGATAGATTCAGTTATATTCCAAAGAAAACCAAAATCACCTGCGTACTTGACTTTTCCCAGGTTGCTGATGAAATCGCTGTAGTAGGTGTTCTCAAAATGTCCGTCCTGTAACGGACAAAAACACAATCAAACCTACGAACAGGTAAGTGATGGATTCTGCATTCCTAGGCTACATGGTCTCCTTGCCAAAATGAGGCAAAAACAACCACACTGGCTAAAAGAAGAAACCCGGCCTGACTGCAACTAGACAACAACGAGAGAATGAGTTAGGTTGTTGATGAAATCGCCGGTAGTAGCAGTTCTCAAAAATGTCAATCAAACTAACTGGCTAAAGGTTTTATGTAAAATAAAATGTCAAATAAAATGTTTGTTTTTTTGTCACATGCTTCGTAAACAACAGGTGTAGATTAATATAACAGTGAAATGCTTAGTGATGGGCCCTTCCCAACAATGAGGAGAGAGGGAAAAAATAAGAAAGAGTAGAAGATTTTTTAATAATAACATGAAGAATAAATAGGAAAATAATTACACAAGGATAAATACACAATGAGAAATGATAACTTGGCTATCTACAATAAATACACAATGAGAAATGATAACTTGTCTATATACAATAAATACACAATGAGAAATGATAACTTGGCTATATACACGGGGTACCAGTACTGAGTCCATGTGCAGGGATAGGAGGTCATTGAGGTAGATATGTACATATAGATAGGGATGAAGTGACTAGGTAACAGGATATATAATAAACAGTAGCAGTGTATGTGAGTCAACTATTTAGCAGTCTTATAGATTGTGGGTCGAAGCTGTTTCAGGGTACAGTTGGTTCCAGACTTGGTGCATCATTACCGGTTGCCGTGCGGTAGCAGAGAGAACAGCCTATGACTTGGGTGGCCGGAGTCTTTGACAATTTATATGGCCTTCCTCTGACACCGCCTGGTATAGAGGTCCTGGATGGTAGGGAACTCTGTACCACTGACGTACCGGGCCATACGTGCTACCCTCTGTAGCGCATTGCGGTCGGGTGCCAAGCAATTGCTATACTAAGCAGTGATGCAGCCAGTCAAGATGCTCTCAGTGGTGCAGCTGGAGAACTTTTTCAAAGATCAGAGGGCCCATGCCAAATCGTTTCAGCCTGCTGAGGGGGAAGAGTCATTGTCATGCCCTCTTCATGCCTGTGTTGGTCTGTGGACCACGATAGTTCCTCAGTAATGTGGTCACCGAGGAACTTGAAGCTCTCGACCTGCTCCACAACAGCCCTGTAGATGTGGATGAGGGTGTACTCAGCCCTCCATTTCCTGTAGTCCACGATCAGCTCTTCTGTCTTGCTGACGTTGAGGGATAGATTGTTATCCTGGCACCACACTGCCAGGTCTCTGACTTTCTCCCTGTAGGCTGCTTCATCCTTGTCGGTGATCAGGCAAAACCCTGTCATGTTGTTTGCAAACTTAATGATGGTGTTGTGCATGGCCACGCATTCATTATGGAAGAACAGAACTGGCAAAACAACCACACGTTGGCTGAAACAGAAACAGACTGGCAACATGACTACAGGAGAGATAAACAGACTGGCAACATGACTACAGGAGAGATAAACAGACTGGCAACATGACTACAGGAGAGATAAACAGACTGGCAACATGACTACAGGAGAGATAAACAGACTGGCAACATGACTACAGGAGAGGTAGACTGGCAACATGACTACAGGAGAGATAAACAGACTGGCAACATGACTACAGGAGAGATAAACAGACTGGCAACATGACTACAGGAGAGATAAACAGACTGGCAACATGACTACAGGAGAGATAAACAGACTGGCAACATGACTACAGGAGAGATAAACAGACTGGCAACATGACTACAGGAGAGGTAGACTGGCAACATGACTACAGGAGAGGTAGACTGGCAACATGACTACAGGAGAGGTAGACTGGCAACATGACTACAGGAGAGATAAACAGACTGGCAACATGACTACAGGAGAGGTAGACTGGCAACATGACTACAGGAGAGGTAGACTGGCAACATGACTACAGGAGAGGTAGACTGGCAACATGACTACAGGAGAGGTAGACTGGCAACATGACTACAGGAGAGGTAGACTGGCAACATGACTACAGGAGAGATAAACAGACTGGCAACATGACTACAAGAGAGGTAGACTGGCAACATGACTACAGGAGAGATAAACAGACTGGCAACATGACTACAGGAGAGATAAACAGACTGGCAACATGACTACAGGAGAGATAAACAGACTGGCAACATGACTACAGGAGAGATAAACAGACTGGCAACATGACTACAGGAGAGATAAACAGACTGGCAACATGACTACAGGAGGATAAACAGACTGGATAGATAGAACAGACTGGCAACATGACTACAGGAGAGATAAACAGACTGGCACAGGAGAGATAAACAGACTGGCAACATGACTACAGGAGAGATAAACAGACTGGCAACATGACTACAGGAGAGATAAACAGACTGGCAACATGACTACAAGAGAGATAAACAGACTGGCAACATGACTACAGGAGAGATAAACAGACTGGCAACATGACTACAGGAGAGATAAACAGACTGGCAACATGACTACAGGAGAGGTAGACTGGCAACATGACTACAGGAGAGATAAACAGACTGGCAACATGACTACAGGAGAGATAAACAGACTGGCAACATGACTACAGGAGAGATAAACAGACTGGCAACATGACTACAGGAGAGATAAACAGACTGGCAACATGACTAGGAGGAGACTGGATAAACAGACTGGCAACATGACTACAGGAGAGATAAACAGACTGGCAACATGACTACAGGAGAGATAAACAGACTGGCAACATGGATAAACAGACTGGCAACATGACTACAGGAGAGATAAACAGACTGGCAACATGACTACAGGAGAGATAAACAGACTGGCAACATGACTACAGGAGAGATAAACAGACTGGCAACATGACTACAGGAGAGATAAACAGACTGGCAACATGACTACAGGAGAGATAGACTGGCAACATGACTACAGGAGAGATAAACAGACTGGCAACATGACTACAGGAGAGATAAACAGACTGGCAACATGACTACAGGAGAGATAAACAGACTGGCAACATGACTACAGGAGAGATAAACAGACTGGCAACATGACTACAGGAGAGATAAACAGACTGGCAACATGACTACAGGAGAGATAAACAGACTGGCAACATGACTACAGGAGAGATAAACAGACTGGCAACATGACTACAGGAGAGATAAACAGACTGGCAACATGACTACAGGAGAGATAAACAGACTGGCAACATGACTACAGGAGAGATAAACAGACTGGGCAACATGACTACAGGAGAGATAAACAGACTGGCAACATGACTACAGGAGAGATAAACAGACTGGCAACATGACTACAGGAGAGATAAACAGACTGGCAACATGACTACAGGAGAGATAAACAGACTGGCAACATGACTACAGGAGAGATAAACAGACTGGCAACATGACTACAGGAGAGATAAACAGACTGGCAACATGACTACAGGAGAGATAAACAGACTGGCAACATGACTACAGGAGAGATAAACAGACTGGCAACATGACTACAGGAGAGATAAACAGACTGGCAACATGACTACAGGAGAGATAAACAGACTGGCAACATGACTACAGGAGAGATAAACAGACTGGCAACATGACTACAGGAGAGATAAACAGACTGGCAACATGACTACAGGAGAGACTGGCAACATGACTACAGGAGAGGTAGACTGGCAACATGACTACAGGAGAGATAAACAGACTGGCAACATGACTACAGGAGAGATAAACAGACTGGCAACATGACTACAGGAGAGATAAACAGACTGGCAACATGACTACAGGAGAGATAAACAGACTGGCAACATGACTACAGGAGAGATAAACAGACTGGCAACATGACTACAGGAGAGATAAACAGACTGGCAACATGACTACAGGAGAGATAAACAGACTGGCAACATGACTACAGGAGAGATAAACAGACTGGCAACATGACTACAGGAGAGATAAACAGACTGGCAACATGACTACAGGAGAGATAAACAGACTGGCAACATGACTACAGGAGAGATAAACAGACTGGCAACATGACTACAGGAGAGATAAACAGACTGGCAACATGACTACAGGAGAGATAAACAGACTGGCAACATGACTACAGGAGAGATAAACAGACTGGCAACATGACTACAGGAGAGATAAACAGACTGGCAACATGACTACAGGAGAGATAAACAGACTGGCAACATGACTACAGGAGAGATAAACAGACTGGCAACATGACTACAGGAGAGATAAACAGACTGGCAACATGACTACAGGAGAGATAAACAGACTGGCAACATGACTACAGGAGAGATAAACAGACTGGCAACATGACTACAGGAGAGATAAACAGACTGGCAACATGACTACAGGAGAGATAAACAGACTGGCAACATGACTACAGGAGAGATAAACAGACTGGCAACATGACTACAGGAGAGATAAACAGACTGGCAACATGACTACAGGAGAGATAAACAGACTGGCAACATGACTAAACAGGAGAGATAAACAGACTGGCAACATGACTACAGGAGAGATAAACAGACTGGCAACATGACTACAGGAGAGAGACTAAACATGACTACAGGAGAGATAAACAGACTGGCAACATGACTACAGGAGAGATAAACAGACTGGCAACATGACTACAGGAGAGATAAACAGACTGGCAACATGACTACAGGAGAGATAAACAGACTGGCAACATGACTACAGGAGAGATAAACAGACTGGCAACATGACTACAGGAGAGATAAACAGACTGGCAACATGACTACAGGAGAGATAAACAGACTGGCAACATGACTACAGGAGAGATAAACAGACTGGCAACATGACTACAGGAGAGATAAACAGACTGGCAACATGACTACAGGAGAGATAAACAGACTGGCAACATGACTACAGGAGAGATAAACAGACTGGCAACATGACTACAGGAGAGATAAACAGACTGGCAACATGACAACAGGAGAGATAAACAGACTGGCAACATGACTACAGGAGAGATAAACAGACTGGCAACATGACTACAGGAGAGAGACTGGCAACATGAACAGGAGAGATAAACAGACTGGCAACATGACTACAGGAGAGATAAACAGACTGGCAACATGACTACAGGAGAGATAAACAGACTGGCAACATGACTACAGGAGAGATAAACAGACTGGCAACATGACTACAGGAGAGATAAACAGACTGGCAACATGACTACAGGAGAGATAAACAGACTGGCAACAACATGACTACAGGAGAGATAAACAGACTGGCAACATGACTACAGGAGAGATAAACAGACTGGCAACATGACTACAGGAGAGATAAACAGACTGGCAACATGACTACAGGAGAGATAAACAGACTGGCAACATGACTACAGAGAGTAGACTGGCAACATGACTACAGGAGAGATAAAACAGACTGGCAACATGACTACAGGAGAGATAAACAGACTGGCAACATGACTACAGGAGAGACTGGCAACAAACAGACTGGCAACATGACTACAGGAGAGGAGACTGGCAACATAAACAGACTGGCAACATGACTACAGGAGAGGTAGACTGGCAACATGACTACAGGAGAGTAGACTGGCAACATGACTACAGGAGAGATAAACAGACTGGCAACATGACTACAGGAGAGGTAGACTGGCAACATGACTACAGGAGAGATGGCAACATGACTGGCAACATGACTACAGGAGAGATAAACAGACTGGCAACATGACTACAGGAGAGATAAACAGACTGGCAACATGACTACAGGAGAGATAAACAGACTGGCAACATGACTACAGGAGAGATAAACAGACTGGCAACATGACTACAGGAGAGATAAACAGACTGGCAACATGACTACAGGAGAGATAAACAGACTGGCAACATGACTACAGGAGAGATAAACAGAGCAACATGACTACAGGAGAGATAAACAGACTGGCAACATGACTACAGGAGAGATAAACAGACTGGCAACATGACTACAGGAGAGATAAACAGACTGGCAACATGACTACAGGAGAGATAAACAGACTGGCAACATGACTACAGGAGAGATAAACAGACTGGCAACATGACTACAGGAGAGATAAACAGACTGGCAACATGACTACAGGAGAGATAAACAGACTGGCAACATGACTACAGGAGAGATAAACAGACTGGCAACATGACTACAGGAGAGATAAACAGACTGGCAACATGACTACAGGAGAGATAAACAGACTGGCAACATGAACAGGAGAGATAAACAGACTGGCAACATGACTACAGGAGAGATAAACAGACTGGCAACATGACTACAGGAGAGATAAACAGACTGGCAACATGACTACAGGAGAGATAAACAGACTGGCAACATGACTACAGGAGAGATAAACAGACTGGCAACATGACTACAGAGACAGATGGCAACATGACTACAGGAGAGATAAACAGACTGGCAACATGACTACAGGAGAGATAAACAGACTGGCAACATGACTACAGGAGAGATAAACAGACTGGCAACATGACTACAGGAGAGATAAACAGACTGGCAACATGACTACAGGAGAGATAAAGACTGGCAACATGACTACAGGAGAGGTAAACAGACTGGCAACATGACTACAGGAGAGGTAGACTGGCAACATGACTACAGGAGAGATAAACAGACTGGCAACATGACTACAGGAGAGATAAACAGACTGGCAACATGACTACAGGAGAGATAAACAGACTGGCAACATGACTACAGGAGAGATAAACAGACTGGCAACATGACTACAGGAGAGGTAGACTGGCAACATGACTACAGGAGAGATAAACAGACTGGCAACATGACTACAGGAGAGATAAACAGACTGGCAACATGACTACAGGAGAGATAAACAGACTGGCAACATGACTACAGGAGAGATAAACAGACTGGCAACATGACTACAGGAGAGGTAAACAGACTGGCAACATGACTACAGGAGAGATAAACAGACTGGCAACATGACTACAGGAGAGATAAACAGACTGGCAACATGACTACAGGAGAGGTAAACAGACTGGCAACATGACTACAGGAGAGGTAGACTGGCAACATGACTGGCAACATGGGAGAGGTAGACTGGCAACATGACTACAGGAGAGGTAGACTGGCAACATGACTACAGGAGAGGTAGACTGGCAACATGACTACAGGAGAGATAAACAGACTGGCAACATGACTACAGGAGAGAGAACAGACTGGCAACATGAACAGGAGAGATAAACAGACTGGCAACATGACTACAAGAGAGGTAGACTGGCAACATGACTACAGGAGAGATAAACAGACTGGCAACATGACTACAGGAGAGATAAACAGACTGGCAACATGACTACAAGAGAGATAAACAGACTGGCAACATGACAACAGGAGAGATAAATAGACTGGCAACATGACTACAGGAGAGATAAACAGACTGGCAACATGACTACAGGAGAGATAAACAGACTGGCAACATGACTACAGGAGAGATAAACAGACTGGCAACATGACTACAGGAGAGGTAGACTGGCAATATGACTACAGGAGAGATAAACAGACTGGCAACATGACTACAGGAGAGATAAACAGACTGGCAACATGACTACAGGAGAGGTAGACTGGCAACATGACTACAGGAGAGGTAGACTGGCAACATGACTACAGGAGAGGTAGACTGGCAACATGACTACAGGAGAGATAAACAGACTGGCAACATGACTACAGGAGAGGTAGACTGGCAACATGACTACAGGAGAGGTAGACTGGCAACATGACTACAGGAGAGGTAGACTGGCAACATGACTACAGGAGAGGTAGACTGGCAACATGACTACAGGAGAGATAAACAGACTGGCAACATGACTACAAGAGAGGTAGACTGGCAACATGACTACAGGAGAGATAAACAGACTGGCAACATGACTACAGGAGAGATAAACAGACTGGCAACATGACTACAGGAGAGATAAACAGACTGGCAACATGACTACAGGAGAGATAAACAGACTGGCAACATGACTACAGGAGAGGTAGACTGGCAACATGACTACAGGAGAGGTAGACTGGCAACATGACTACAGGAGAGATAAACAGACTGGCAACATGACTACAGGAGAGGTAGACTGGCAACATGACTACAGGAGAGGTAGACTGGCAACATGACTACAGGAGAGGTAGACTGGCAACATGACTACAGGAGAGGTAGACTGGCAACATGACTACAGGAGAGGTAGACTGGCAACATGACTACAGGAGAGATAAACAGACTGGCAACATGACTACAGGAGAGATAAACAGACTGGCAACATGACTACAAGAGAGGTAGACTGGCAACATGACTACAGGAGAGATAAACAGACTGGCAACATGACTACAGGAGAGATAAACAGACTGGCAACATGACTACAAGAGAGGTAGACTGGCAACATGACTACAGGAGAGATAAACAGACTGGCAACATGACTACAGGAGAGATAAACAGACTGGCAACATGACTACAGGAGAGATAAACAGACTGGCAACATGACTACAGGAGAGATAAACAGACTGGCAACATGACTACAGGAGAGGTAGACTGGCAACATGACTACAGGAGAGATAAACAGACTGGCAACATGACTACAGGAGAGATAAACAGACTGGCAACATGACTACAGGAGAGATAAACAGACTGGCAACATGACTACAGGAGAGATAAACAGACTGGCAACATGACTACAGGAGAGGTAGACTGGCAACATGACTACAGGAGAGGTAGACTGGCAACATGACTACAGGAGAGGTAGACTGGCAACATGACTACAGGAGAGGTAGACTGGCAACATGACTACAGGAGAGATAAACAGACTGGCAACATGACTACAGGAGAGATAAACAGACTGGCAACATGACTACAGGAGAGATAAACAGACTGGCAACATGACTACAGGAGAGATAAACAGACTGGCAACATGACTACAGGAGAGATAAACAGACTGGCAACATGACTACAGGAGAGATAAACAGACTGGCAACATGACTACAGGAGAGATAAACAGACTGGCAACATGACTACAGGAGAGATAAACAGACTGGCAACATGACTACAGGAGAGATAAACAGAAACATGACTGGCAACATGACTACAGGAGAGATAAACAGACTGGCAACATGACTACAGGAGAGGAGATGGTAGACTGGCAACATGACTACAGGAGAGATAAACAGACTGGCAACATGACTACAGGAGAGATAAACAGACTGGCAACATGACTACAGGAGAGATAAACAGACTGGCAACATGACTACAGGAGAGATAAACAGACTGGCAACATGACTACAGGAGAGATAAACAGACTGGCAACATGACTACAGGAGAGATAAACAGACTGGCAACATGACTACAGGAGAGGTAGACTGGCAACATGACTACAGGAGAGATAAACAGACTGGCAACATGACTACAGGAGAGGTAGACTGGCAACATGACTACAGGAGAGGTAGACTGGCAACATGACTACAGGAGAGATAAACAGACTGGCAACATGACTACAGGAGAGATAAACAGACTGGCAACATGACTACAGGAGAGATAAACAGACTGGCAACATGACTACAGGAGAGATAAACAGACTGGCAACATGACTACAGGAGAGATAAACAGACTGGCAACATGACTACAGGAGAGATAAACAGACTGGCAACATGACTACAGGAGAGATAAACAGACTGGCAACATGACTACAGGAGAGATAAACAGACTGGCAACATGACTACAGGAGAGATAAACAGACTGGCAACATGACTACAGGAGAGATAAACAGACTGGCAACATGACTACAGGAGAGATAAACAGACTGGCAACATGACTACAGGAGAGATAAACAGACTGGCAACATGACAGACTGGCAACATGACTACAGGAGAGGTAGACTGGCAACATGACTACAGGAGAGGTAGACTGGCAACATGACTACAGGAGAGGTAGACTGGCAACATGACTACAGGAGAGGTAGACTGGCAACATGACTACAGGAGAGATAAACAGACTGGCAACATGACTACAGGAGAGATAAACAGACTGGCAACATGACTACAGGAGAGATAAACAGACTGGCAACATGACTACAGGAGAGATAAACAGACTGGCAACATGACTACAGGAGAGATAAACAGACTGGCAACATGACTACAGGAGAGATAAACAGACTGGCAACATGACTACAGGAGAGATAAACAGACTGGCAACATGACTACAGGAGAGATAAACAGACTGGCAACATGACTACAGGAGAGATAAACAGACTGGCAACATGACTACAGGAGAGATAAACAGACTGGCAACATGACTACAGGAGAGATAAACAGACTGGCAACATGACTACAGGAGAGGTAGACTGGCAACATGACTACAGGAGAGATAAACAGACTGGCAACATGACTACAGGAGAGATAAACAGACTGGCAACATGACTACAGGAGAGATAAACAGACTGGCAACATGACTACAGGAGAGGTAGACTGGCAACATGACTACAGGAGAGATAAACAGACTGGCAACATGACTACAGGAGAGATAAACAGACTGGCAACATGACTACAGGAGAGATAAACAGACTGGCAACATGACTACAGGAGAGATAAACAGACTGGCAACATGACTACAGGAGAGATAAACAGACTGGCAACATGACTACAGGAGAGATAAACAGACTGGCAACATGACTACAGGAGAGATAAACAGACTGGCAACATGACTACAGGAGAGATAAACAGACTGGCAACATGACTACAGGAGAGATAAACAGACTGGCAACATGACTACAGGAGAGATAAACAGACTGGCAACATGACTACAGGAGAGATAAACAGACTGGCAACATGACTACAGGAGAGATAAACAGACTGGCAACATGACTACAGGAGAGAGACTAAACAGACTGGCAACATGACTACAGGAGAGATAAACAGACTGGCAACATGACTACAGGAGAGATAAACAGACTGGCAACATGACTACAGGAGAGATAAACAGACTGGCAACATGACTACAGGAGAGATAAACAGACTGGCAACATGACTACAGGAGAGATAAACAGACTGGCAACATGACTACAGGAGAGATAAACAGACTGGCAACATGACTACAGGAGAGATAAACAGACTGGCAACATGACTACAGGAGAGATAAACAGACTGGCAACATGACTACAGGAGAGATAAACAGACTGGCAACATGACTACAGGAGAGATAAACAGACTGGCAACATGACTACAGGAGAGATAAACAGACTGGCAACATGACTACAGGAGAGATAAACAGACTGGCAACATGACTACAGGAGAGATAAACAGACTGGCAACATGACTACAGGAGAGATAAACAGACTGGCAACATGACTACAGGAGAGATAAACAGACTGGCAACATGACTACAGGAGAGATAAACAGACTGGCAACATGACTACAGGAGAGATAAACAGACTGGCAACATGACTACAGGAGAGATAAACAGACTGGCAACATGACTACAGGAGAGATAAACAGACTGGCAACATGACTACAGGAGAGATAAACAGACTGGCAACATGACTACAGGAGAGATAAACAGACTGGCAACATGACTACAGGAGAGATAAACAGACTGGCAACAGACTGAGCAACATGACTACAGGAGAGATAAACAGACTGGCAACATGACTACAGGAGAGATAGACTGGCAACATGACAGGAGAGGTAGACTGGCAACATGACTACAGGAGAGGTAGACTGGCAACATGACTACAGGAGAGATAAACAGACTGGCAACATGACTACAGGAGAGGTAGACTGGCAACATGACTACAGACTGGCAACATGACTACAGGAGAGAGACTGGCAACATGACTACAGGAGAGGTAGACTGGCAACATGACTACAGGAGAGATAAACAGACTGGCAACATGACTACAGGAGAGGTAGACTGGCAACATGACTACAGGAGAGATAAACAGACTGGCAACATGACTACAGGAGAGATAAACAGACTGGCAACATGACTACAGGAGAGATAAACAGACTGGCAACATGACTACAGGAGAGATAAACAGACTGGCAACATGACTACAGGAGAGGTAGACTGGCAACATGACTACAGGAGAGTAGACTGGCAACATGACTACAGGAGAGGTAGACTGGCAACATGACTACAGGAGAGATAGACTGGCAACATGACTACAGGAGAGGTAGACTGGCAACATGACTACAGGAGAGGTAGACTGGCAACATGACTACAGGAGAGAGACTGGCAACATGACTACAGGAGAGGTAGACTGGCAACATGACTACAGGAGAGGTAGACTGGCAACATGACTACAGGAGAGATAAACAGACTGGCAACATGACTACAGGAGAGATAAACAGACTGGCAACATGACTACAGGAGAGGTAGACTGGCAACATGACTACAGGAGAGATAAACAGACTGGCAACATGACTACAGGAGAGATAAACAGACTGGCAACATGAACAGACTGGCAACATGACTACAGGAGAGATAAACAGACTACAGGAGAGCAACAACATGACTACAGAGAGATAAACAGACTGGCAACATGACTACAGGAGAGATAAACAGACTGGCAACATGACTACAGGAGAGATAAACAGACTGGCAACATGACTACAGGAGAGATAAACAGACTGGCAACATGACTACAGGAGAGATAAACAGACTGGCAACATGACTACAGGAGAGATAAACAGACTGGCAACATGGATAGACTGGCAACATGACTACAGGAGAGGTAGACTGGCAACATGACTACAGGAGAGGTAGACTGGCAACATGACTACAGGAGAGGTAGACTGGCAACATGACTACAGGAGAGGTAGACTGGCAACATGACTAGACTGGCAACATGACTACAGGAGAGATAAACAGACTGGCAACATGACTACAGGAGAGATAAACAGACTGGCAACATGACTACAGGAGAGATAAACAGACTGGCAATATGACTACAGGAGAGATAAACAGACTGGCAACATGACTACAGGAGAGATAAACAGACTGGCAACATGACTACAGGAGAGATAAACAGACTGGCAACATGACTACAGGAGAGATAAACAGACTGGCAACATGACTACAGGAGAGATAAACAGACTGGCAACATGACTACAGGAGAGATAAACAGACTGGCAACATGACTACAGGAGAGATAAACAGACTGGCAACATGACTACAGGAGAGATAAACAGACTGGCAACATGACTACAGGAGAGATAAACAGACTGGCAACATGACTACAGGAGAGATAAACAGACTGGCAACATGACTACAGGAGAGATAAACAGACTGGCAACATGACTACAGGAGAGATAAACAGACTGGCAACATGACTACAGGAGAGATAAACAGACTGGCAACATGACTACAGGAGAGGTAGACTGGCAACATGACTACAGGAGAGGTAGACTGGCAACATGACTACAGGAGAGGTAGACTGGCAACATGACTACAGGAGAGGTAGACTGGCAACATGACTACAGGAGAGATAAACAGACTGGCAACATGACTACAGGAGAGATAAACAGACTGGCAACATGACTACAGGAGAGATAAACAGACTGGCAATATGACTACAGGAGAGATAAACAGACTGGCAACATGACTACAGGAGAGATAAACAGACTGGCAACATGACTACAGGAGAGATAAACAGACTGGCAACATGACTACAGGAGAGATAAACAGACTGGCAACATGACTACAGGAGAGATAAACAGACTGGCAACATGACTACAGGAGAGATAAACAGACTGGCAACATGACTACAGGAGAGATAAACAGACTGGCAACATGACAACAGGAGAGATAAATAGACTGGCAACATGACTACAGGAGAGATAAACAGACTGGCAACATGACTACAGGAGAGATAAACAGACTGGCAACATGACTACAGGAGAGGCAGACTGGCAACATGACTACAGGAGAGATAAACAGACTGGCAACATGACTACAGGAGAGATAAACAGACTGGCAACATGACTACAGGAGAGGTAGACTGGCAACATGACTACAGGAGAGGTAGACTGGCAACATGACTACAGGAGAGATAAACAGACTGGCAACATGACTACAGGAGAGATAAACAGACTGGCAACATGACTACAGGAGAGATAAACAGACTGGCAACATGACTACAGGAGAGATAAACAGACTGGCAACATGACTACAGGAGAGATAAACAGACTGGCAACATGACTACAGGAGAGATAAACAGACTGGCAACATGACTACAGGAGAGATAAACAGACTGGCAACATGACTACAGGAGAGATAAACAGACTGGCAACATGGAGACAGCAGGTGAGAACCTAGAGGTGATAGACATGTCCAGCTGTGTTTCATGTGTGTGAGACCGTAACAATGACAGTTGGCTGTGGAGCAATAGGCACATCAGCAGTGGCTGGGGTCGGACTGGTCTAGCGGATTACTGCTGTTGCTTGCAGCACATATTTCCTACTTGTCAGTACACTCCCATGTTTGTCTCTTCACATTCCATGTATCTCTCATCACCTCTCTTTAACGTCTAAATGAAAAACAAAAAAAGATTAAATATACTCGCCTAAAAAAAAGTTAAAATAAAATAAAAAGGCATAAAGGAGAGCTGGGGGTGGGAGAAAACTCCAGCTGTATGTGTGACTAGAGCATTGTCTCAGTAAGCAGGACTACCAGTACTAGGGCAATAGAACACCGGCACACACACACCCGCTACACAGCTGCAGTCCATTAGGTAGCTGGGGAGGATGCCTGTGCCCTGTGGCAGCGTTGCCTAAGCGATGACCTCTAACCCACAGCAAAGTGTTGGAACTGACTGGCTAGCTGGCTGGCTGCCTGACTGGCTGAATTAATGGCTAACTGACTGGCTGACTGGCTGACTGACTAGTTGACGGTTTGACTGGCTGACTGGTTGGCTGGCTGAATGAATGACTGGGTGACTGGCTAGCTGGCTGGTTGGTTGGCTGCCTGACTGGCTGAATTAATGGCTAACTGACTGGCTGGTTGATTGTTTGACTGGCTGACTGGTTGGCTGGCTGAATTAATGACTGGGTGACTGGCTGGCTGGCTGCCACTTGTTCCTATCTCTAGAAGCCAACTTTCCCTCTGTGGGCCTAACAGCACGCAATCGCCCAATCAATGGGCCCATTAACTGCGCAGGCAGGATGTCCGATACTATTATACTATCAAATGTTATGACAGGGGGCACCGGGCCAGGAGGCACCGGGCCAGTTACCCACAAAGCAGTTCTATGTGTCATCTGTTCCGAGTTCATATACTGGAATTCACAAGAAGAACGTAAAATAAGAACAGGAAGATGAACATCCTGTCTCCAGATCTCACCTCGTAGAAGAAGGCTAGAACTGCCAGTCCGTCAGGCTTGTCGCTGGCCTCTTGAAAGCTCTTGTACTTATCAGAGTTATAATGGACAACGTGGAGCTGCAAACACAGAGGACAAATTGTAAGTTGAAAGTTGATCCAGTTGTCAAACACCAGGTTGGAAGTAATTTAATTTGTAAACATCCATATGTACAGCGACTCAAACTAATCTGTACTTTATCCAATCAACAACTCAAGAGGATCCACTTGTTATTGTTAGAGGGTGAGAAAGCAGCGCAAGCCTGGCAACATTGGATAACTTTAGTACAGGCCCTATGTTCCTCCAGGAACCAAGAGGATATCTTTAGTACAGGTCCTATGTTCCTCTGGGAACCAAGAGGATAACTTTAGTACATAACCTATGTTCCTCCAGGAACCAAGAGGATAACTTTAGTACATAACCTATGTTCCTCCAGGAACCAAGATGATAACTTTAGTACAGGCCCTATGTTCCTCCAGGAACCAAGAGGATAACTTTAGTACAGGCCCTATGTTCCTCCAGGAACCAAGAGGATAACTTTAGTACAGGCCCTATGTTCCTCCAGGAACCAAGAGGATAACTTTAGTACAGGCCCTATGTTCCTCTGGGAACCAAGATGATAACTTTAGTACAGGCCCTATGTTCCTCTGGGAACCAAGAGGATAACTTTAGTACAGGCCCTATGTTCCTCCAGGAACCAAGAGGATAACTTTAGTACAGGCCCTATGTTCCTCCAGGAACCAAGAGGATAACTTTAGTACAGGCCCTATGTTCCTCCGGGAACCAAGAGGATAACTTTAGTACAGGCCCTATGTTCCTCTGGGAACCAAGAGGATAACTTTAGTACAGGCCCTATGTTCCTCCAGGAACCAAGAGGATAACTTTAGTACAGGCCCTATGTTCCTCCAGGAACCAAGAGGATAACTTTAGTACAGGCCCTATGTTTCTCCTGGAACCAAGAAGATAACTTTAGTACAGGCCCTATGTTCCTCTGGGAACCAAGAGGATAACTTTAGTACAGGCCCTATGTTCCTCCTGGAACCAAGAGGATAACCTTAGTACAGGCCCTATGTTCCTCCGGGAACCAAGAGGATAACTTTAGTACAGGCCCTATGTTCCTCTGGGAACCAAGAGGATAACTTTAGTACAGGCCCTATGTTCCTCCGTGAACCACGAGGATAACTTTAGTACATAACCTATGTTCCTCCAGGAACCAATAGGATAACTTTAGTACATAACCTAAGTTCCTCCAGGAACCAAAAGGATAACTTTAGTACATAACCTATGTTCCTCCAGGAACCAAGAGGATAACTTTAGTACATAACCTATGTTCCTCCAGGAACCAAGAGGATAACTTTAGTACATAACCTATGTTCCTCCAGGAACCAAGAGGATAACTTTAGTGCATAACCTATGTTCCTCCAGGAGCCAAGAGGATTATGTAAATAATCCATACAACAGTCATCCATACAAATAGTCCAGCAGAATATATATTATAGTATATATTACTAGCATATATCTATATATCAATATATACATCCAGTACCAGTCAAAGGTTTGGACACACCTACTCATTCAAGGGGTTTTCTTTATTTTACTATTTTCTACATTGTAGAATAATATTGAAGACATCAAAACGATTCAATAACACATATGGAATCATGTAGTAACCAAAAAAGTGTTAAACAAATCTGAATATATTTGATATTTTAGATTCTTCAATGTAGCCACCCTTTGCCTTGATGATAGCTTTGCAAACTCTTGGCATTCTCTCAACCAGCTTCACCTGGAATGCTTTTCCAACAGTCTTGAAGGAGTTCCCTCGTATGCTGAGCACTTGTTGGCTGCTTTTCCTTCACTCGGCGGTCCAACTCATCCCAAACCATCTCAATTAGGTTGAGGTCGGGTGATTGTGGCAGCCAGGTCATCTGATGCAGTACTCCAGCACAGATTTCCCTCGGTCTAATGTCCATTGCTCGAGTTTCTTGGCCCAAGCGAGTCTCTTCTTCTTACTGGTGTTCTTTAGTAGTGGTTTCTTTGCAGAAATTCGACCACAAAGGCCTGATTCACGCAGTCTCCTCTGAACAATTGATGTTGAGATGTGTCTGTTACTTGAGCTGTGTGAAGCATTTATTTTGGCTGCTATCTGAGGTGTAGTTAACTCTAATGAACTTATCCTCTGCAGCAGAGGTAACTCTGCGTCTTTCTTTCCTGTGGCCGTCCTCATGAGAACCATTTTCATCATTGTGCTTGATGGTTTTTTGCGACTGCACTTGAAGAAACTTTCAAAGTTCTTAAAATTTTCCGAATTGACGGTCTGAAAATAATGATGGACTGTCGTTTCTCTTTGTTTATTTGAGCTGTTCTTGCCATAATATGGACTTGGTCTTTACCTAATAGAGCTATCTTTTGTATACCACCCCTACCTTGTCACAACACAACTGATTGGCTCAAACACATTAAGAAGTACATAAATTCCACAAATGAACTTTTAAGAAGGCACACCTGTTAATTGAAATGCATTCCAGTTGACTACCTCATGAAGCTTGTTGAGAGAATGCCAAGAGTGTGCAAAGCTGTCATCAAGGAAAATGGTGGCTACTTTGAAGAATCTAAAATATATTTTTATTTGTTGAATTGTTTTGGGGTTACTACATGATTCCATATGTGTTATTTCATAGTTTTGATGTCTTCACTGTTATTGTACAATGTAGAAAATAGTCAAAATAAAGAAAAGCTCTTGAATGAGTCGGTTTGTCTAAACTTTTGACTGGTACTGGATACGTAAATAAATATATATTGAACATTTGCACTGCTGGATTGTTTTATGGATAATAAAATGTAGTATTGACATTCTTCAGAAACTGAAAGTGGGATGTGTTGTTTCTGGGTAGTGCAGCTGGTTCAGCCTACAATATTTACACAGCAATTCAGCTCCCAACTGCGAATGACCTTGAACATCAATATCAAATAAAATCATAATTGACTAAATTTACCCTGCTAGACTTGTGACTGTTGAATGGCTATAATGGCGATGCACTGTTGAGTTAGAGGTAGCCTGGTCTCAGAACTGTTTGTGCTATCAGGTCAACTCCTTTTGATGTTGCCATGACGAGGAGTGGCAATGAGTGTCATGATGGTACAAAGGCTGCTGTTATGGCCTTAGTTCCACTATGGTCCAGTCAAGCCTGTAACACTAGCGTACCTCTGCCATGTATCTGATGCCATCCAGGGTGTGCTCTGCCCCACTCTCCTCCAGGTCCCAGCCACCCCAGTGGAGATGCATCTGGACGGCCGTGTAGCCCCCGGGGAGACCCTTGGTAATCACCATGCTGGGAGGGAGGACGATTTCAACTGTCCACAACACAACAAGACATTTTAGTATTTACAATAATATTAAAATATATGCCATTTAATTAATTAATTAATAAATATATGCCATTTAATTAATTAACAAATAAATATATGCCATTTAATTAATTAATTAATATATGCCATTTAACAGATGCTTTTATCCAAGTTAACTTAGTCCCCATTGAGATTAGGCTAAAGGGACCAATACTAACTAATTTAGATACAATGTTTAAGATGTTATTGTTGAAAAAATATGTTTCAATGGTATTGAATGTTCATTGTTCATTCACTATAACAAAACAGTAAAAGCTAACACTGTTAAAAAGTTCCCAGGGGATATGAAGTTGGTTTAATTGTACATTATTTCCAGGTGTTTTTTTTTTGGGGGGGGTACACCATCCCACACTACTTTTTTACCTGAGTGTCCGTTGTTTTTCATGAGGAAGTTACCCTTCTGAGCATCATATCCAGTGAGCTCGAGCTGCAGCATGCGGGGGTTGTGGCGCACGCTCCTCCGTTGGATGTCGATGGGGGACTGTCTGCGGCCGCCACACGCGGGATACTCCTCCGCCCAGTGCACCTGGTCCAGGGCCCCTTCTGAAGAAGGAGAAACAGAGCGGATGGATGGATGATAACGACGACCATGAACAATACAACAATGTGAACTAGGCCCAATGTCTAAAAACTGGCGACCCCAAGCCTCCCAACTATAGTCCCGAGTAGACATTCCCACAGAGGCCAGTTTGTTCACGCAGAGGAGAGAAGGAGCCAACGGAACACTACTGTATAAAGTTCCTCTGTTTCTCCCTCTACCTTCACAGCACCTTGATGTAACCACAAAACCTCTAAAGCCAAATGTCTGAGTGATGGTTTGTAAGAGAGGTATTACAGTAAACTGTACGTCTGTCACGAACCAAATGGCTGTTTGAAAAGGCTCAGACATTACACACTATGATAACGAACACAAATGGCTGTCTGAAAAGGCTCAGACATTACACACTATGATAACGAACCAAATGGCTGTTTGAAAAGGCTCAGACATTACACACTATGATAACGAACACAAATGATATCGTTCCTAGCTGTAATCATATACGTCTACAGTCTACACTGGGAATCAAATCGTCATGCCACCTGTTTGTCATCGTGAGCAGTAGATCTATATGATTTAAACAGCAATTATAAACTGGGTGGTTCCAGCCCTGAATGTTGATTGGTTGACAGCCGTGGTATATGAGACAGTATACCACCGGTATGACAAAACATTTGTTTTTACTGCTTTAATTACGTTGGTAACCAGTTTATAATAGCAATAAGGCACCTCGGGGGTCTATGATATATGGCCAATATACCACGGCTAAGGTCTGTGTCCAGGCACTCCGCGTTGCGTCTTGCCTAAGGACAGCCCTTAGCCGTGGTATATTGACCATATACCACACACATTGCAAACTACAACTATTTATATTCATCCTTTTTTTCCAGACTTAAAATATCCTAGAGTTAATCATCTCTACAAATAAGACATGAAAAATAAATTTAAATATCTGAGAATGAGTTCAAGACTTAGTGTGTTTTTCTGGGGGGTTTGGAGTCCCCCACCCCCCAAAAAAACACAATGGAGAACGGAAATAGGAAATAGGTAATCAATTAATCCATACCTGTATATGTCCAATGTATTCCATCTATCCCAGCAGAGGCAAAGCTTACCAACATGAAATGAACTAAAAGACTGAAGTACTCCATTTCAATGGAAATCCTCTTGACACACACATACACACGTCCCTCGCTTCTCTCTTCTCTCTCTCTCTCTCTCTCTCTCTCTCGCTCTCTCCTCTCTCTCTCTCTCTCTCTCTCTCTCTCTCTCTCTCTCTCTCTCTCTCTCTCTCTGTCTCTGTCTCTCTGTCTCTCTCTCTCTCTCTCTCTCCCTCTCTCTCTCTCTCTCTCTCTCTCTCTCTCTCTCTCTCTCTCTCTCTCTCTCTCTCTGTCTCTCTCTCTCTCTCCCTCTCTCTCTCTCTCTCCCTCTATCTCTCTCTCTCTCTGTCCAACTGAAAGGAGGTATTGAAACGTCTGTGAAAGCAACGCCCCGGGCTAAGTGCTCTCCGCTGCTCACCACAGTGTTACACAAGAGCACCAACCTCTGGTTGACTATTGATTACTTGAGCTTTTACCAAAATGTTTTACAAAACAAAGTAACAGCACACTTCCCCAATTGTGACTCATTGTATACAAATATTGACGTAGGCTCATGGATCTTTTTGTTTGGGAAGCATGAGAGTTCTATGGAATGAAATGTCATGAAATGCTCTTTTTAGTTTTGAATGTTTGTTGCTCCCTCGTTGTCCAGTTGTTTATTCTTGATGTAAATTGTACTTAATGTCAATAATATTGTTTCTTTTAAACTGAGGATGAATTTGGATGCGTCACGACCATCATGATCAAGGGAAAGTGGTCCAAGCACATCTGGTTCTTGTTTACGTTTGTTCATAATCTAAACAGACCAGTTCATTTATTTAGCTTATATTATTGATTAAAAGTGTTGAGATAATATTGTAGACACATTTTACATTGATAGAAATAGTTTTATTGTTGTGGTTATAATGATAATTGTGTCAAGATGTGGGCTTATAGGGAAAATAGGTGGACATGGAACTTTTAACACTAACAGTAATATTGATCTCTAATCATTTAATACATTTTTGAATATGTAATAAATTCACCTTGAATTTGAAGACAAAATTATGAAATATTTGACAGGTGCTTCACCAAGTATTTTGAGAGGCAAACTTGCCCTTGACGATAATAATGTATTAGAAAATGTTGTTCAATTTCCCACAACATACTTTTTTTCACTGCCTGGCGTAGCGATGAGGAAAGCCAAGCCTGCTATCATCAATTCCACAGAAACATCCTGCAAGTACAGTCATGTTGTCATCTGTCACTATAATGTGTGCCAGAGGGGATGTTACCCTGTCAGAGAGTGGATGAGTCCATAAATGGCACCCTATTCCCTACTTAGTGCACTACTTTTGACCAGAACCCATAGCAATGTAGTGCACTATATAGGGAATAGGTTGGCATTTGAGACAGAGCAATGAGTCTCATCTAACAGATGTTTCATGCATTACACCCATCAGCACATTAGAACAACCGTCAGATGGGTCTGAATACAGGGCTAACAGGTATAATTTGCTGGGAGCACCACCTGTTACAACATGCTCCTGACCAGGCCCTACTGCCTGGAAGAAAATCAAATTAACCACAAGCCTCCTCTGTGTGTGTGTTTTAAGAATCTTACCTTTATTTAACCCAGCAAGTCAGTTAAGAACAAATTCTTATTTTCAATGACAGCCTAGGAACAGTGGATTAACTGCCTGTTCAGGGGCAGAACGACAGATTTGTACCTTGTCAACTCAGTGGTTTGAACTTGCAACCTTCCGGTTACTAGTCCAACGCTCTAACCACTAGGCTACCCTGCCACTGTGTGTGTGTGTGTGTGTGTGTGTGTGTGTGTGTGTGTGTGTGTGTGTGTGTGTGTGTGTGTGTGTGTGTGTGTGTGTGTGTGTGTGTGTGTGTGTGTGTGTGTGTGTGTGTGTGTGTGTGTGTGTGTGTGTGTGTGTGTGTGTGTGTGTGTGTGTGTGTGTGTGTGTGTGTGCGCGCGTGCGTGTGCGTGTGTGCTTTTTTCTTTACTTTCTCTTGTCATCCCTCATGGTATTTACGTTCACACTCTTTATACATTATACAGTGCATTCAGAAAGTATTCAGACCCCTTGACTTTTGACTAATTTAGTTAAACTACAGCCATATTCTAAAATGTATTAAATCGTCTGTCCCCCCTCATCAATCTACACACAATACCACATAATGACATCACAATACCCCATAATGACATCACAATACCACATAATGACATCACAATACCCCATAATGACATCACAATACCACATAATGACAAAGCAAAGAATAGTTTTTTAGAAATGTTTGAAAATAATAAAAAATAAAAAAATACTGAATACTAAATCACATTTACATTGATCCTTTACTCAGTACTTTGTAGAACGAGCTTTGGCAGCGATTACAGCATTGACTCTTCTTGGCTATGACGCTACAAGCTTGGCACACCTGTATTTGGGGAGTTTCTCCCATTCTTCTCTGCAGAGCCTCTCAAGCTCGGTCAAGTTGGATGGGGAGTGTCGCTGCACAGATATTTTCAGGTCTCTTCAGATATGTTCGATCGGGTTCAAGTCCGGGCTCTGGCTGGGTCACTCAAGGACATACTGAGACTTCTCCCAAAGCCACTCCCGTGTTGTCTTGGCTGTGTTTTTAGGGACGTTTTCCTGTTGGAAGGTGAACCTTCGCCCCAGTCTGAGGTCCTGAGCGCTCTGGAGCAGGTTTTCATCAAGGATCTCTCTGTACTTTGCTCCGTTCATCTTTCCCTTGATCCTGACTAGTCTCCCAGTCTCTGCCGCTGAAAAACATCCCAACAGCATGATGCTGCCACAACCATGCTTCACCGTAGGGATGGTGCCAGGTTTCCTCCAGACGTGACGCTTGGCATTCAGGCCACAGAGTTCAAACTTAGTTTCATCAGACCAGAGAATCTTGTTTCTAATGGTCTGAGAGTCTTTAGGTGCCTTTTGGTAAAAAGGCCCTTCTCCCCCAATTGCTCAGTTTGACCAGGCGGCCAGCTCTAGGAAGATTCTTGGTCGTTCCAAACCTCTTCCATTTAAGAATGATGGAGGTCACTATGTTCTTGGGGACCTTCAATGCTGCAGATATTCTTTGGCACACTTCCCCAGATCTGTGCCTCGACACAACTCTGTCTCGGAGCTCTATGGACAATTACTTTGACCTCATTGCTTGGTTTCTTCTCTGACATGTGGGACCTTATATAGACAGGTGTATGCCTTTCCAAATCATGTCCAATCAATTGAATTTACCACAGGTGGACTCCAATCAAGTTGTAGAAACATCTCAAGGATGATCAATGGAAACAGGATGCACCTGAGCTCAATTTCGAGTTTCATCGCAAAGGGTCTGAATATTTATGTAAATAAGGTATATAAGGGTCTGAACACTTAATAAACTTGCAAACATTTCTAGGAATCTGTTTTGACTTTGTCATTATGGGGAATTGTGTGTAGATTGATGAGGGAAAGGAATTATTGAATCCATTTTAGAATAAGGCTGTAACGTAACTAAATGTAGAAAAGGGGAAGGGGTCTTAATACTTCCTGAATGCACTTTATATACAAAAGTATGTGGACACCCATTCAAGTGAGTGGATTTGGCTATTTCAGCCACACCCGTTGCTGACAGAACAGAGCCATGCAATCTCCATAGACAAACATTGACAGTAGAATGGCCTTACTGAAGAGCTCAGTGACTTTCAATGTGGCACCGTCATAGGATGCCACCTTTCCAACCAGTCAGTTCGTCAGGTTTCTGCCCTTCTAGAGCTGCCCGGGAAGTGGTACACCACACAAACTCACAGAACGGGACCACCGAGTGCTGAAGCGCATAAAAATCACCTGTCTTCGGTTGTAACACTCACAACAGAGTTCCAGACTGCCCCTGGAAGCAACGTCAGCACAAGAACTTGTTCGTCAGGAGCGTCATGAAATGGGTTTCCGTGACCGAGCAGCCCGCACACAATGCCTAAGATCACCATGTGCAAGGCCAAGCGTTGCCAGCAGTGGTGTGAAGCTCTCCACCATTGGACTCTGGAGGAGTGGAAACTTGTTCTCTGCAGTGATGAATAATGACTTCACCATTTGGCTGAAATAGCTGAATCCACTCATTTGAAGGCGTGTCCACACACTTCTAAAGTTTGTAATTTCTACTTTGACATTTCAGACTTCATTTTCCCTTAAGAAAAATGTATCAACCCCTACAAAAATGTTATAATAACAATTTACATTTCCTGTTGCTGCAGGATTTTTTTTTTTTTTAAACCTTTATTTTACCAGGCAAGTCAGTTAAGAACAAATTCTTATTTTCAATGACGGCCTAGGAACAGTGGGTTAACTGCCTGTTCAGGGGCAGAACGACAGATTTGTACCTTGTCAGCTCGGGGGTTTGAACTTGCAACCTTCTGGTTACTAGAACAACGCTCTAACCACTAGGATACACTGCTGATTATTTTCATGCTGTGGCAAACTGGCTCAAATTAAGATCCTACATCTGTAGATTATTCTCAGTTTGCTGTTGAATTCACCAATCGCTGGTTAAATGGTGTGAAATTGTGACGGAACCTATGTACAGAATAATATTGTAGTCACATTGAATTCAGTCCTGGTCAAGTTCTTTAACCAACAAGGCAAAACATTTATTACTATTATGGATTAGGATCATAATACACCACCCGATGTCACAGGAAGGCCCCAGAAAAAGACCATCAAGGACATCAACCACCCGAGCCACTGCCTGTTCACACTGCTACCATACAGATGGTCATTACAGGTGCATCAAAGCTGGGACCGAGAGACTGAAAAAACAGCTCCAATCTCAAGGCCATCAGACTGCTAAACAGCCGTCACTAACTCAGAGAAGCTGCTTGCCTAGATGGAGACCACTTTAATAAATGGATCACTAGTCACTTTAAACAATGCCACTCTAAATAATGCCACTTTAATAATGTTTACATATCTAACATGACTCATATCACGTGTATATACTGTATTTTATACCATCTATTGCACCTTGCCTATGCCTCTCGGCCAACGCTTATCCATATACACTTGAAGTCGGAAGTTTACATACACATCTATTGCACCTTAGGTTCTTGTTAATTAACAAGCTATAGTCTTGGCAAGTCGGTTAGGACATCTACTTTGTGCATGACACAAGCATTTTTCCAACAATTGTTTACAGACAGATTATTTCACTTATAATTCACTGTATCACAATTCCAGTGGGTGAGGAATTTACATACACAAAGTTAACTGTGCCTTTAAACAGCTTGGAAAATTCCAGAAAATTATGTCATGGCTTGAGAAGCTTCTGATAGGCTAATTGACATAATTTGAGTCAATTGGAGGTGTACCTGTGGATGTATTTCAAGGCCTACCTTCAAACTCAGTGCCTCTTTGCTTGACATCATGGGAAAATCAAAAGAAATCAGCCAAGACCTCAGATTTTTTTTATAGACCTACACAAGTCTTGTTCATCCTTGGGAGCAATTTCCAAACGCCTGAAGGTACCACGTTCATCTGTACAAACAATAGTACGCAAGTATAAAGACCATGGGACCACGCAGCCATCATACCGCTCAGGAAAGAGACGTGTTCTGTCTCCTAGAGATGAATGTACTTTGGTGCAAAAAGTGCAAATCAATCCCAGAACAACAGCAAAGGAGCTCGTGAAGATCCTGGAGGAAACAGGTACAAAAGTATCTATATCCACATTAAAACGAGTCCGATATCGACATAACCTGAAAGGACACTCAGTAAGGAAGAGGCCACTGCTCCAAAACCGCCATAAAAAAGCCAGACTATGGTTTGCAACTGCACATGGGAACAAAGATCGTACTTTTGGGAGAAATTCCATCGTTATGTTTGGAGGAAAAAGGGGAAGACTTGCAATCTGAAGAACACCATCCCAACCGTGAAGCACGGGGGTGGCAGCATCATGTTGTGGAGGTGCTTTGCTGCAGGAGGGACTGGTGTACTTCACAAAATAGATGGTATCATGAGGTAGGAGAATGATGTGGATATATTGAAGCAACATTTCAAGACATCAGTCAGGAAGTTGAAGCTTGGTCGCAAATGGGTCTTCCAAATGGACAATGACCCCAAGCATACTTCCAACGTTGTGGCGAAATGGCTTAAGGACAACAATGTCAAGGTACTGGAGTGGCCATCACAAAGCCCTGACCTCAATACTTTAGAAAATGTGTGGGCAGAACTTTAAAAATGTGTGTGAGCAAGGAGGCCTACAAACCTGACTCAGTTACACCAGCTCTGTCATGAGACATGGGACAAAATACACCCAACTTATTGTGGGAAGGTTGTAGAAGGCTACTCGCAACGTTTGACTCAAGTTAAACAAGTTAATAATGGATAACAGAAACGTTTGACCCAAGTTAAATTAAATTATTCTCTCTACTATTATTCTGACATTTCACATTCTTAAAATAAAGTGGTAATACTAACTGACCTAAAACAGATACTTTTTTTTAGGATTAAATGTCAGGAATTGTAAAAATAAAAGTAAAAGTTTAAATGGATTTAGCTAAGGTGTATGTAAACTTCTGACTTCAAGTGTACTTTCATGTACATATTCTCATTCACACCTTTAGATGTGTGGCGGCAGGGTGGCCTAGTGGTTAGAGCATTGAGTAACCGAAAGGTTGCAAGTTCAAATCCCCGAGCTGACAAGGTACAACATCTGTCGTTCTGCCCCTGAACAGGCCCCTCTGCCCCTCAACCCACTGTTCCCAGGCCGTCATTGAAAATAAGAATTTGTCCTTAACTGACTTGCCCGGTAAAAATAAAATGTGTGTTGGGGAATTGTTAGATATTACTGCACAGTCGCAACTAGAAGCACAAACATTTCGCTACACTCGCTTTAACACCCGCTAACCAAGTGTATGTGACAAATACAATTTGATCTGATGTTCAAGCGGAACGTACCGGAAAACCACAGTACTTCCACAGAGTTTCTAAACCCAGAGGTGCAACATCACAAGACTTCCGGGAACACTTGCGAAACAGACCATTTGTTAATTTTCTCGAAATCTAAAGGCACACCCTAGTTTCGAGCCAATGTCTTTTTCGTCAAAATCAACTTTATATCGCAAGGAGTGACTTTGATTTTACTGCTTGCGCAGACACGATGACGTTTAGAAAGTGAACCTGAGTTTCGCTGGCCAACGTCGCCATGACATCGCCTACAAGTGTAATCGGGGATTTCTATTGGAGAAGCAGTTTTAGCCTATCTTCATTCTGTACTGTCTTTGGTACAACCCTTGATATATACATTTGCACAGAATGTTGGCACCCCCCACTGGCCATATATTGTAGTCCTGCTCTATGGACTAGTTTAGTATCGACACACGGTGCTTAAACCGCAGAGGCGTTCCAGAGCAGAGACTGTGTGTAGTTACAGACCGGTTGTGCCCTAAAGATAGCGTTGTCGATCTACTAGGCAATACACATAAGTTAGTTAACCAGTAGTTCTTATTTAATTATAAAATGATAATCAGTTAAAGAACAAATTGTTATTTTCAATGACAGCCTGGGAACAGTTAACTGCCTTGTTCAGGGGCAGAACGACAGATTTTTACCTTGTCAGCTCGGGGATTCGATCCGGCAACCTTTCGGTTACAGGCCTAAAATGCTCTAACCACTAGGCTACCTGCCACCCCTTCAAGTATGCTTGACTCAAGTATGCTTCAATCACATGTATTGTACATGTCATTGTGCATAAAAATCGCAATGCTGTTTGCTAGATTGAATACTTTGTCTTTGGTCTGCATTTAATTGCCAAAGTTGTCAAGACTGCATGAATAGACTTGATTACAGGTTATTACCTTCCTCCTCCAGCAGGAAGCGCTGTTGATCTCTCATTAGTTTGTGGTGAAAAGATCACTCCGTCATCGTATCGATCTCATCCCTAATTAACAAGTGAGATATTTCACGTTTTGACCCAAACACTTTTTTTTCTCTTTCTTTTTTTTCAACCTTTATACATCCTACCTGGCATTGGTTCAAAGAGCCATCAACACACTGTAATGGACACTGTGGTGGGTAGAAGGCCTTGCATTAACATGGTGTGTAAGTACACCCCCAACCCCAGCCCCCTCTGCTCCAATAGCTCCCAGTCATAAGTAAATGAATGAAGTGGGCAGATAGCCATCAACCAGACAGAGAGAAAAACACATACCATCCTCTATCTATGGGGATAAAGCCCGTTTCAATGTCAGCCAAATGTGCCCAATCACTCCCAAGACCAACACAATGGATTAAGTCATAGTAGGACCCAGCATTCCAAATGGGTCACTATTCCCTACATAGTGCCCTACTTTTGACCAGAGGCCCACTACAATCGGGAATAGGGTCCCATTTGGGACATATGCGTGGACAAAAATGCAGTAGCGTCTTTACACCCCCCCCCCCCCCCCACACACACACAGTCTCTGGTTGTTCTCAAGGGTACTAAACTGTTTCCTGTCCGTTTTCATCAGCATAAACAGACCTTGGACAGTGTCCCAAAAGTGCCCTGGTCAAAAGTAGTACACTATATAGAAAATAGTGTTCCATTTGGGACAAGGTCCTACCACTTCCTCAACAGCCTCCAAGCCATCATCATGCTTTGTCATGATGCATCTTGCCTATGCCGTTCTGTACCATCACTCATTCATATATCTTTATGTACATATTCTTCATCCCTTTACACTTGTGTGTGTATAAGGTAGTTGTTGTGAATTGTTAGGTTAGATTACTCGTTGGTTATTACTGCATTGTCGGAACTCGAAACACAAGCATTTTCGCTACACTCGCATTAACATCTGCTAACCATGTGAATGTGACAAATAAAACTTGTTTTGATGCTTTGTCATTGTGACTGTTGGCTATAGGTCAAAAGGTCAACTATACTATATAGGAAAATTATATTTCAATGTGATCCCTTTATTTGTCATTTGTACACTTGTAACGGATGTGAAACGGCTAGCTTAGTTAGCGGTGTGCGCTAAATAGCGTTTCAATCGGTTACGTCACTTGCTCTGAGACCTTGAAGTAGTAGTTCCCCTTGCGCTGCAAGGGCCGCAGCTTTTGTGGAGCGATGGGTAACGACGCTTCGTGGGTGACTGTTGTTGATGTGTGCAGAAGGTCACTGGTTCGCGCCCGGGTATGGGCGAGGGGACGGTTTAAAATTATACTGTTACACACTGAAAGGTGCAACTGAAATGTGACTTCCACTCTATCCCAACCACTCTGAAACACACACACACGTTAGAGGGGACTGTCACAGTGGGATGTCATCAGAGCAGCTGTTGTGGTAGGTTAAGTGCATTGGCTCCAGGGCACAACAGCAGTCAGGCAATGACATCTCGGATTTAATACTAGCAACCCTATGGTTGACAGCTCAATTCTCAACTGATTTTTTTGTGTCAGATGCAGGATTTAAACTTTCCAAACCTATAGGTTTCTGTCTCGAGACTCTTAACTGCTAGAACATCTAAAACAGATCTGATGCATATGACCATAGCCTTTCCTTCCACACGGACAGGCGTGGGTCTTTCTAGCCTGGTCCCAGATCTACAGAGAACTCGTATGACGTGACAACCCACAGGAGGTTAGTGGCACCTATAATTGTTGAGGACAGGCTCGTGGTAATGGATGCAGCAGAATGGCATCAAACACATGGTTCCCAGCCATTATGAGCCGCCGACTGTCCCTCAGCAGCCTCCACTGACCATAGGAGTTGGCAAGACAGCACAAACACATCTGGCACCAGGCTAGAATAGGGTCTATCCTCAGGCCTTTGTTGTTCTTTTTATAAAACAAAAAATCCATTGTTTGTTGACCCCATAATAAATAAGGGAAACTGAACTGCAACATCGAGAGCACAATGTAGGGACTGTATGTTTTGGTTAGGACATAAAGGAGAAGGGCTGACTGATCGCCCATGGCAAATGACACCACATACAGTGTTAGACTGCCCAGAGGACCACATCTACCGAGCCAGAGACACAAAAACTATTCTGTGCGTCTTGTGACAAAACAATAAAGCAATTGCTCTTTTATCTTCACACAACATGTCTAATCAATCACAATTAGAGAGACCACAGAATGATCAATAAATCAACTTTACCAACCATCCTCCCTCTTCAATCAGTGACTCCTGCAACAGCCACTTGACCTCTGGAAAGGTCAATAAAACAATAATCCCTCCTGGTTGAGAGCAGTTCTCCCCCTAAACACAGCAGCACTTTCTCTGCATGCAAAATGGCACCCTATTTCCTATATAGTGCACTACTTTAGACCAGAGTCCTATTCCCTATATAGTGCACTACTTTAGACCAGAGTAGTGCACTACTTTTGGCCAGGCCTGACACATTAGCCAAAAAAATATATAAATATAGCTTTAATGTTCTTTTTCTGCAAAAAGCAATGAATCGCCTAATTAAAAGACATTGTTCAGGATATGGAGTTGACAGAGGAAAATGACAGTTGTAGCTCAGAGATCAGTCTTTAGTGGATTTATTAGTCTTTATTATGATATACATTTCAAAAACGTCAGTTAAAAAAAAAAAAGAAGAAGAAAGAGAAGGAAAAGTAGACAGCTATTGATAAGGCACACCTTTACCTTCACACCTTTACCTTCACACCTTTACCTTCACACCTTCACACCTTTACCTTCACACCTTTACCTTTACACCTTTACCTTCACACCTTCACACCTTTACCTTCCTCTTTACCTTTACCTTCACACCTTCACACCTTTACCTTCCTCTTTACCTTCACACCTTCACACCTTTACCTTCACACCTTTACCTTTACCTTCACACCTTCACACCTTTACCTTCCTCTTTACCTTTACCTTCACACCTTTACCTTCCTCTTTACCTTTACCTTCACACCTTTACCTTCACACCTTCACACCTTCACCTTCACACCTTTACCTTCACACCTTTACCTTCACACCTTCACACCTTTACCTTCCTCTTTACCTTCACACCTTTACCTTCCTCTTTACCTTCACACCTTTACCTTCCTCTTTACCTTCACACCTTTACCTTCACACCTTCACACCTTTACCTTCACACCTTTACCTTCCTCTTTACCTTTACCTTCACACCTTCACACCTTTACCTTCCTCTTTACCAATATACTATGTTGAGCGAGAGCCCTTTTCAGAACATGGACTCTTCGTACAGCCAAATTGGCCGCCATCTTTCAGTAGGTTGTGGGCTTTTGTAAACGTCATTGGTAGTAATGATATGGGCCATTTACAAAAACAGTATAGATGCTAAATTAATTTGATATACAAAAGTACATTGTTAAACAATGCTATAAACTCAACAATAACCCGGTATAAAAATAACAATATTAAATTGCACTGTCTGTTTCTCTAATACAAGAATAGGAAGACACCGATATGTTAGAACATAAAATTTGCCTTGGGGGAAGAATAAAAAAAAATTTTAAAAAAATCCACATGTGCTTCCCAAATGGCACCCTATTCCCTATATAGTGCACAACTTTTGAACAGAGCCCCTATGTACAACTTCACCGCTAGAATGACCTTGGCGTTCACCCTTATGGATGGTCCAATGCTAGTGACTGAGCACACCAAGTCATCTCTTCCAACAAAAACCACATGCTTAATGCTTTGACTGTCCTCATCACCTAAAGTGCATGTTGAATGTGTGGCCTGTGAGGAGAGGCGGTACAACGTGCACATGTCTGCAGAATTTGCAACCCCCCCCCCCCACACACTTGCATTAATGAGTGGACTGCAGTAGGGAAGTTTGTTTCCAACACCCCCAACTCAACGTCGGTGCTAGCTCTGATGCTCTGCTTTCACACAGCACCAGGCATCTATAGCAGAGGATGTGGCCCAGCTCGGCTCAGTAGTGTGAAAAGTGTCTCAGAAAGCCAGTCAGGGTGCGAGCGTGCTCCGTCTAGCCATTCAGATCCAGGGTCAGCAGCCGTCCGGCCAGCCACGAGAGCTGGTATTCAGGGTGTCCTCTGGTTGTGAGGGGGTCTCCACATCCAGGCCCAAACCACTGTGGTTGGGTGTGTTGGAGGGTATGAGGGAGGCCCCAGACCTGCCTCTGCAGGAGCAGCAGCAGAGCATGGTGGAGAGACGGGAGCGGATTGGCTGGGTGAACAGGATAAACATGATACAGTTTGCAGCTCCCTGGAAGGTGTTCCCAATGCCCTAGAGAAACAGATGAAACCATTAACGGATGGATATATGACTAAAGGATGAATGTAAAAGATAGAATGAAGGAAAGAGGGGTTGCTGGATGGATATATGACTAAAGGATGAATGTAAAAGATAGCATGAAGGAAAGAGGGGTTGGTGGATGGATAGACAGGTACTGATATTTGTTGCTAAAGGTTCCTATACGGCATACAAGGGTTTCCATTAGGAAAATGTGGTGCTGAACATTTCACCTGCAACGTTTTAAATTTACCAGACATTCTACAGGGTGCATAACCTGATTAGTGTTCACCCACTGTGCTCTGAATGACAGACATAACACGTCATTAAAATTAACAGAACATGCAAGTCGAGAACGCAACTAATTCCGATGTGCACTTTGAACATGTTAAAATAACTGTCCGCGTTTACCTTTCCTCCGCCAACAAGATGAATAATAAACTGCAAATGTCACGAGCCTTATGTCAATCTACTATAATAGAAAAGTTTAGGATTCCTATTCTATTGATCAGCTTGTCGAGAAACAAATAGCCTAGTGGGAATATAGATCCCAAATTCATACAACCAGTAGGCCAATTAAAAAACGTTAAAAAGAGAGTGATGGAACAGATAACGTTTAGCTTAAAATGTTGATAAACTATTATTTATTCACATTATAAAGAGAAGCAATACGCAGAAGGCGGTAGGCAATGCGCGAATGTTCGTTCCATAACGCAATTCGCGGGAAAAGCACCGTTGTCAAAAGGGCACACTGCAAATGCGAGCGGTTTCATGTGACAAAGATGAAAATATCCGTTAAAAATGTAGATGAGATCTACTAAGCTACTTTAAAGCAAGGTAATACGTGCCGCTTAATATGTATTAAAATAGTTGAGGTTTCAAACGATTGAATATATGTTTATGACAAAATTCATTCGGCCTCCAACCAAAGTGGTGTGTGTCGCGCTGATGAAGCCTGCCTTCCGTTGTCGTTTGATGCCGCGTTTAAAACATCTGGGTCCTCGGAAATCTCAGACTTCAGTGCGTTCAAGACAACTTTGAACTGGAGGGAGGGGGGGGGGTGGAGCTCCGACTGGGAAAAGTCGTTTTCAATGGTCATGCAATTCAGAATTACAACTCGGGAAGTCAAGCCTCTTTCTAGGAGCTCCAACTTTCCGACCTGAAGATCACCGATGTCATGATTGGACCTAGTATTTTTCTGAGTTCGCAGTTGTCGTGAAAGCAACATACGATGCTGTAGCAGCACCCCTTGATTGGAAAATATATTAGACAGCGCAAAGACCATGTGATAAATAAGATCCATAACAAATATACTACACAAAACGGCAAGTTAATTCCACTATATTTTGCTAATGAACCGACAGGCCGATAAACATGACGAATCTAATGCATTTCCTTCAATGAAGAGGCTATAAAACATTATTTCACAATGGGATTGTTTCTTCTTCTTCTGGACAACCGGGCCGGTGTCAATTTTATTTATTGGCTTTTCTAAAATCGGAACAAAAGTCGGCTATTACCGGCTAACGGAAACCCTACTGCAGCAGGTTATGAGAATCATTGGTGAGGATAGAACATGGAGTCCTGGAGAAGTGCCAACACAAACTCACATGTAGCGTGACGAGAACAGGGTTCTGCCTGGCGGGCGAGTCAGCCAGCATCAGCAGGAAACGCACGGTACTCCAGATACGCAGGGCGATGAAGATGATGGGGATAAGGGTCAACTTCCTGTCGGCCATATTGGAAAGGGACTGGGACAGAGGACTGCAGGCCAGGATGGGCCGGTACTCAGACAGAGCCGCATGCTGGACGACATAGAGAGAAAACAGGAATATTTATCAAGTGGATAAATGTGCTTGAAACCTGCCATGGAAAATGTCTGTGATAGTCTACACTGGAATTAGTAAAGCCACCATGAATTTAGCTAAACATTTTATTTTTTTGGTCCATTTTTTATATATATTTTTTAAATTACATGCATTCCTCCCCAAATTTCACCCCGGTTACCACTTCAATAGTACTGGGGTATAGATTGTAACAGATCCTCACCGCTCTGTGGATGTGCTTCTTGATGAGGACATAGAGGACGGGGAGGGTGAGATAGGCCAGGAACTCCCATATCTTCCCAGTGAGCAGCATCCACAGGACATGGTCTGGAGCCTGGATCCTCACCCAGCACCAGCCCACAGACACCTCCGATGCATCGTAGCCAATACGGCCCAGAGCCAGAGCTGCTACTGTGATACCTAGAGGGATGCCCCAGCTGGGGGGGGGGGGGGGGGGGGTGGAGGAGACAGGGGAAGAGAAGGTGGTGGTGGATGAGCAGGAATAATTAATTAATTAACATTTAATTGTGAACCTCCTGACTAGCTTGCCAGCCACACACTTCCTCTACAGTCTGGTGATCATTATGTGCAACTATGTCATGCTACTAAGAAATACTATTAATAGGCCTCGCTATATAGCCTACATGTTGAAAGTGCAATCCCAAAATCTGCAACTCACTTCCTGCAAAGTCACGCATAGTCATATATAGTGTAACATTTCAGTAGCCTGTATCTAAACTGAATCGACTTTATTTCACTATCGTTTAACTATATGAAACAGAACCACTCAGTGTGTAACATTTCAACATGCTCCCCCTTTTAATTTTGAACCTTAAAACCCAAGATGAGATGTTGGCCGTGTCCGAGAGCATCAAACCCATGATGCATTGGGGGTAAATGGTAACTGAATGATCTAAAAAAAATAATAAGCGAGCGGTTATATGTGATGCAAGGTGATTTGTAGATCAGTCCGTCGGTAGCCGCCTGCATAATAATCTTCCACTCACTGAGGGAGAGCGTGACGCCCTGCGCGTTCAGGTAATCTTCCACTGACTGAGGGAGAGCGTGACAGAGCGTGACGCCCTGCGTGTTCAGGTAATCTTCCACTGACTGAGGGAGAGCGTGACAGAGCGTGACGCCCTGCGTGTTCAGGTAATCTTCCACTGACTGAGGGAGAGCGTGACAGAGCGTGACGCCCTGCGTGTTCAGGTAATCTTCCACTGACTGAGGGAGAGCGTGACAGAGCGTGACGCCCTGCGTGTTCAGGTAATCTTCCGCTCACTGAGGGAGAGCGTGACGCCTTGCGTGTTCAGGTAATCTTCCACTCACTGAGGGAGAGCGTGACAGAGCGTGACGCCCTGCGTGTTCAGGTAATCTTCCACTCACTGAGGGAGAGCGTGACAGAGCGTGACGCCTTGCGTGTTCAGGTAATCTTCCACTCACTGAGGGAGAGCGTGACAGAGCGTGACGCCCTGCGTGTTCAGGTAATCTTCCACTCACTGAGGGAGAGCGTGACGCCTTGCGTGTTCAGGTAATCTTCCACTCACTGAGGGAGAGCGTGACAGAGCGTGACGCCCTGCGTGTTCAGGTAATCTTCCGCTCACTGAGGGAGAGCGTGACGCCTTGCGTGTTCAGGTAATCTTCCACTCACTGAGGGAGAGCGTGACGCCCTGCGCGTTCAGGTAATCTTCCACTGACTGAGGGAGAGCGTGACAGAGCGTGACGCCCTGCGTGTTCAGGTAATCTTCCACTGACTGAGGGAGAGCGTGACAGAGCGTGACGCCCTGCGTGTTCAGGTAATCTTCCACTGACTGAGGGAGAGCGTGACAGAGCGTGACGCCCTGCGTGTTCAGGTAATCTTCCACTGACTGAGGGAGAGCGTGACAGAGCGTGACGCCCTGCGTGTTCAGGTAATCTTCCACTGACTGAGGGAGAGCGTGACAGAGCGTGACGCCCTGCGTGTTCAGGTAATCTTCCACTGACTGAGGGAGAGCGTGAGAGCGTGACGCCCTGCGTGTTCAGGTAATCTTCCACTGACTGAGGGAGAGCGTGACAGAGCGTGACGCCCTGCGTGTTCAGGTAATCTTCCACTGACTGAGGGAGAGCGTGACAGAGCGTGACGCCCTGCGTGTTCAGGTAATCTTCCACTGACTGAGGGAGAGCGTGACAGAGCGTGACGCCCTGCGTGTTCAGGTAATCTTCCACTGACTGAGGGAGAGCGTGACAGAGCGTGACGCCCTGCGTGTTCAGGTAATCTTCCACTCACTGAGGGAGAGCGTGACGCCCTGCGTGTTCAGGTAATCTTCCACTGACTGAGGGAGAGCGTGACAGAGCGTGACGCCATGCGTGTTCAGGTAATCTTCCACTGACTGAGGGAGAGTGTGACAGAGCGTGACGCCCTGCGTGTTCAGGTAATCTTCCACTCACTGAGGGAGAGCTTGACGCCCTGCGCGTTCAGGTAATCTTCCACTCACTGAGGGAGAGCGTGACGCCATGCGTGTTCAGGTAATCTTCCACTCACTGAGGGCCAACATCTTCAATTCACGACTCGTAATATAATTGAAGGATATTTCTGGACTCATTCCATTCAGGTACCCTATTCCATCTATAGGACACTACGGTTGACCAGGGCATTATATACATTGCACTCGGAAAGTAGTCAGACCCCTTGACTTTTTCCACATTGTTATGTAAGAGCCTTATCCTAAAACAGATTACAATCACCCCCCCCACCCCACACATCAATCTACACACAATACCCCATAAATGGAGGTTTAAAAATGTTAGCAAATTAATAAATACAAAAATAACTGAAATATCTTCTTTTTTTTCACCCAGTGATCCCACTCTGAAACATATGTTAAACAAAATGTTTTATCATTTTTCAATATTTATAAATTAAAATGCAGAAAAACAATGTTTTCAAATTCAAAATACTACTCATATATTAGAGAGGAAGCAGTAAACCTTCATTGACACATTTTTGCTTCGTAGCACAATTAGAGATGAAACAGTCTTACAGGAGGCATGGCTAAGGCCATTTCAAATAGAGATGAAACAGTCTTACAGGAGGCATGGCTAAGGCCATTTCATAAATACAGATGAAACAGAGTCTTACAGGAGGCATGGGTAAGGCCATTTCATAAATACAGATGAAACAGTCTTACAGGAGGCATGGCTAAGGCCATTTCATAAATACAGATGAAACAGAGTCTTACAGGAGGCATGGGTAAGGCCATTTCATAAATACAGATGAAACAGTCTTACAGGAGGCATGGGTAAGGCCATTTCATAAATACAGATGAAACAGTCTTACAGGAGGCATGGGTAAGGCCATTTCATAAATACAGATGAAACAGTCTTACAGGAGGCATGGGTAAGGCCATTTCATAAATATAGAGTCTTACAGGAGGCATGGGTAAGGCCATTTCATAAATACAGATGAAACAGTCTTACAGGAGGCATGGGTAAGGCCATTTCATAAATACAGATGAAACAGTCTTACAAGAGGCATGGGTAAGGCCATTTCATAAATACAGATTAAACATTCTTACAGGAGGCATGGGTAAGGCCATTCACAAATAGAGATGAAACAGTCTTACAGGAGGCATGGGTAAGGCCATTTCATAAATACAGATGAAACAGTCTTACAGGAGGCATGGGTAAGGCCATTTCATAAATACAGATGAAACAGTCTTACAGGAGGCATGGGTAAGGCCATTTCATAAATACAGATTAAACAGTCTTACAGGAGGCATGGGTAAGGCCATTTCATAAATACAGATGAAACAGAGTCTTACAGGAGGCATGGGTAAGGCCATTTCATAAATACAGATGAAACAGTCTTACAGGAGGCATGGGTAAGGCCATTTCATAAATACAGATGAAACAGAGTCTTACAGGAGGCATGGGTAAGGCCATTCATAAATACAGATGAAACAGAGTCTTACAGGAGGCATGGGTAAGGCCATTTCATAAATACAGATGAAACAGAGTCTTACAGGAGGCATGGGTAAGACCATTTCATAAATATAGAGTCTTACAGGAGGCATGGGTAAGGCCATTCATAAATACAGATGAAATAGAGTCTTACAGGAGGCATGGGTAAGGCCATTTCATAAATATAGAGTCTTACAGGAGGCATGGGTAAGGCCATTTCATAAATATAGAGTCTTACAGGAGGCATGGGTAAGGCCATTCATAAATACAGATGAAACAGAGTCTTACAGGAGGCATGGGTAAGGCCATTTCATAAATACAGATGAAACAGAGTCTTACAGGAGGCATGGGTAAGACCATTTCATAAATATAGAGTCTTACAGGAGGCATGGGTAAGGCCATTCATAAATACAGATGAAATAGAGTCTTACAGGAGGCATGGGTAAGGCCATTTCATAAATATAGAGTCTTACAGGAGGCATGGGTAAGGCCATTCATAAATACAGATGAAACAGTCTTACAGGAGGCATGGGTAAGGCCATTTCATAAATACAGATGAAACAGAATCTTACAGGAGGCATGGGTAAGGCCATTTCATAAATACAGATGAAACAGAGTCTTACAGGAGGCATGGGTAAGGCCATTTCATAAATACAGATGAAACAGTCTTACAGGAGGCATGGGTAAGGCCATTTCATAAATACAGATGAAACAGAGTCTTACAGGAGGCATGGGTAAGGCCATTTCATAAATACAGATGAAACAGAGTCTTACAGGAGGCATGGGTAAGGCCATTTCATAAATACAGATGAAACAGAGTCTTACAGGAGGCATGGGTAAGGCCATTTCATAAATACAGATGAAACAGAGTCTTACAGGAGGCATGGGTAAGGCCATTTCATAAATGCAGATGAAACAGTCTTACAGGAGGCATGGGTAAGGCCATTTCATAAATACAGATGAAACAGAGTCTTACAGGAGGCATGGGTAAGGTCATTTCATAAATACAGATGAAACAGAGTCTTACAGGAGGCATGGGTAAGGCCATTTCATAAATACAGATGAAACAGAGTCTTACAGGAGGCATGGGTAAGGCCATTTCATAAATATAGAGTCTTACAGGAGGCATGGGTAAGGCCATTCATAAATACAGATGAAACAGAGTCTTACAGGAGGCATGGGTAAGGCCATTTCATAAATATAGAGTCTTACAGGAGGCATGGGTAAGGCCATTTCATAAATATAGAGTCTTACAGGAGGCATGGGTAAGGCCATTTCATAAATACAGATGAAACAGAGTCTTACAGGAGGCATGGGTAAGGCCATTTCATAAATACAGATTAAACAGTCTTACAGGAGGCATGGGTAAGGCCATTTCATAAATACAGATGAAACAGAGGCTTACAAATCAAATCCAATTTTATTTGTCACATACACATGGTTAGCAGATGTTAATGCGAGTGTAGCGAAATGCTTGTGCTTCTAGTTCCGACAATGCAGTAATAACCAACAAGTAATCTAACTAACAATTCCTAAACTACTGTCTTATACACAGTGTAAGGGGATAAAGAATATGTACATAAGGATATATGAATGAGTGATGGTACAGAGCAGCATAGGCAAGATACAGTAGATGGTATCGAGTACAGTATATACATGAGATGAGTACGTAAACAAAGTGGCATAGTTAAAGTGGCTAGTGATACATGTATTACATAAGGATGCAGTCGATGATATAGAGTACAGTATATACGTATGCATATGAGATGAATAATGTAGGGTAAGTAACATTATATAAGGTAGCATTGTTTAAAGTGGCTAGTGATATATTTACATCATTTCCCATCAATTTCCATTATTAAAGTGGCTGGAGTTGAGTCAGTGTCAGTGTGTTGGCAGCAGCCACTCAATGTTAGTGGTGGCAGTTTAACAGTGATGGCCTTGAGATAGAAGCTGTTTTTCAGTCTCTCGGTCCCAGCTTTCATGCACCTGTACTGACCTCGCCTTCTGGATGATAGCGGGGTGAACAGGCAGTGGCTCGGGTGGTTGTTGTCCTTGCTGATCTTTATGGCCTTCCTGTAACGTCGGGTGGTGTAGGTGTCCTGGAGGGCAGGTAGTTTGCCCCCGGTGATGCGTTGTGCAGACCTCACTACCCTCTGGAGAGCCTTACGGTTGAGGGCGGAGCAGTTGGCAGTTGCCGTACCAGGCAGTGATACAGCCCGCCAGGATGCTCTCGATTGTGCATCTGTAGAAGTTTGTGAGTGCTTTTGGTGACAAGCCGAATTTCTTCAGCCTCCTGAGGTTGAAGAGGCGCTGCTGCGCCTTCTTCACGATGCTGTCTGTGTGAGTGGACCAATTCAGTTAGTCTGTGATGTGTATGCCAAGGAACTTAAAACTTGCTACCTTCTCCACTACTGTTCCGTCGATGAGGATAGGGAGGTGTTCCCTCTGCTGTTTCCTGAAGTCCACAATCATCTCCTTAGTTTTGTTGACGTTGAGTGTGAGGTTATTTTCCTGACACCACACTCCGAGGGCCCTCACCTCCTCCCTGTAGGCCGTCTCGTCGTTGTTGGTAATCAAGCCTACCACTGTTGTGTCGTCCGCAAACTTGATGATTGAGTTGGAGGCGTGCGTGGCCACGCAGTCGTGGGTGAACAGGGAGTACAGGAGAGGGCTCAGAACGCATCCTTGTGGGGCCCCAGTGTTGAGGATCAGCGGGGAGGAGATGTTGTTGCCTACCCTCACCACCTGGGGGCGGCCCGTCAGGAAGTCCAGTACCCAGTTGCACAGGGCGGGGTCGAGACCCAGGGTCTCGAGCTTGATGACGAGCTTGGAGGGTACTATGGTGTTGAATGCCGAGCTGTAGTCGATGAACAGCATTCTCACATAGGTATTCCTCTTGTCCAGATGGGTTAGGGCAGTGTGCAGTGTGGTTGAGATTGCATCGTCTGTGGACCTATTTGGGCGGTAAGCAAATTGGAGTGGGTCTAGGGTGTCAGGTAGGGTGGAGGTGATATGGTCCTTGACTAGGCTCTCAAAGCACTTCATGATGACAGAAGTGAGTGCTACGGGGCGGTAGTCGTTTAGCTCAGTTACCTTAGCTTTCTTGGGAACAGGAACAATGGTGGCCCTCTTGAAGCATGTGGGAACAGCAGACCTCTTGAAGCATGTGGGAACAGCAGACCTCTTGAAGCATGTGGGAACAGCAGACTGGTATGTGGGGGCTGTGCTTTGGCAAAGTGGGTGGGGTTATATCCTTCCTGTTTGGCCCTGTCCGGGGGTGTCCTCGGATGGGGCCACAGTGTCTCCTGACCCCTCCTGTCTCAGCCTCCAGTATTTATGCTGCAGTAGTTTGTGTCGGGGGGCTAGGGTCAGTTTGTTATATCTGGAGTACTTCTCCTGTCCTATTCGGTGTCCTGTGTGAATCTAAGTGTGCGTTCTCTAATTCTCTCCTTCTCTCTCTCTCTCGGAGGACCTGAGCCCTAGGACCATGCCCCAGGACTACCTGACATGATGACTCCTTGCTGTCCCCAGTCCACCTGGCCATGCTGCTGCTCCAGTTTCAACTGGCCTGGGCCCTAGGACCATGTCCCAGGACTACCTGACATGATGACTCCTTGCTGTCCCCAGTCCACCTGGCCATGCTGCTGCTCCAGTTTCAACTGTTTTGCCTTACTATTATTCAACCATGCTGGTCATTTATGAACATTTGAACATCTTGGCCACGTTCTGTTATAATCTCCACCCGGCACAGCCAGAAGAGGACTGGCCACCCCACATATGCTGTCTCTAATTCTCTCTTTCTTTCTCTCTCTCGGAGGACCTGAGCCCTAGGACCGTGCCCCAGGACTACCTGATATGATGGCTCCTTGCTGTCCCCAGTCCACCTGACTGTGCTGCTGCTCCAGTTTCAACTGTTCTGCCTTATTATTATTCGACCATGCTGGTCATTTATGAACATTTGAACACCTTGGTCATGTTCTGTTATAATCTCTACCCGGTACAGCCAGAAGAGGACTGGCCACCCCACATAGCCTGGTTCCTCTCTAGGTTTCTTCCTAGGTTTTGGCCTTTCTAGGGAGTTTTTCCTAGCCACCGTGCTTTTACACCTGCATTGTTTGCCGTTTGGGGTTTTAGGCTGGGTTTCTGTACAGCACTTTGAGATATCAGCTGATGTACGAAGGGCTATATAAATAAATTTGATTTGATTTTGATATAGGGATTGATTGAATATGTCCGTAAACACACCGGCCAGCTGGTCTGCTCATGCTCTAGGAACGCGAAGCGAGGCGGTGAGGCATGGGTAAGGCCATTCATAAATACAGTGCATTCGGCAAGTACATCTTCGAGACTTCTTGGGTATGAGGCTACAAGCTTGGCACACCAGTATTTAGGGAGTTTCTCCCATTCTTCTCTGCAGATCCTCTCAAGCTCTGTCAGGTTAGAGGGGACCTGCACAGCTATTTTCAGGTCTCCAGAGACGTTCGATCGGGTTCAAGTCTGGGCCCCTCATGGACATTCATAGACTTGTCCCGAAGCCACTCCTGCGTTATCTTGGCTGTGTGCTTTGGGTCGTTGTCCTGTTGGAAGGTGAACCTTCGCCCCCAGTCAGAGGTCCTGAGCAGGTTTTCATCAAGGATCTCTGTGTATTTTGCTCCGTTCATCTTTCCCTCGATCCTGACTAGTCTCCCAGTGCCTGCCACTGAAAAACATTCCCACAGCATGATGCTGCCACCACCATGCTTCACCATCGGGATGGTGCCAGGATTCCTCCAGATGTGACACTTGGCATTCAGGCCAAAGTATGCAATCATGGTTTCATCCGACCAGAGAATATTGTTTCTCACGGTCTGAGAGTCCTTTAGGTGCCATTTGGCAAACTCCAAGCGGGCAGTCATGTGCCTTTTGCTGAGGAGTGGCTTCCGCCTGGCCACTACCATAAAGGCCTGATAGGTGGAGTGCTGCAGAGATAGTTGTCCTTCTGGAAGGTTTTATCTCCAGAGGAACATTGGGTTCTTGGTCACCTCCCTGACCAAGGCCCTTCTCCCCCGATTGCTCAGTTTCGCCGGGAGGCCAGCTCTAGGATGAGTCTGTGGTTCCAAACTTCTTCCATTTAAGAATGAAGGAGGCCACTGTGTTCTTGGGGACCTTCAATGCTGCAGACATCTTTTGGTACCCTTCCCCAGACCTGTGCATCAACACAATCCTGCCTCGGAGCTCTACGGACAATTCCATCGACCTCATGGCTTGGTGCTCTGACATTCACTGTCAACTTTGGGACCTTATATAGACAGGTGTGTGCCTTTCCAAATCATATCCAATCAATAGAATTTACCCCAGGTGGACTCCAATTGTTTGTTATTTAAAACTTTAAACCTTTAACTAGGCAAGTCAGTTAAGAACAAATTCTTATTTATAATGACGGCCTACCAAAAGGCCTCCTGCGGGGACGGGGGCTGGGATTAAAAATATATACATATAATAATAGCAAAACACACATCACGACGAGAGAAACCACAACATAGAGACCTAAGACAACAATATAGCAAGGCAGTAACATATGACAACACAGCATGGTAGCGACACAAAACAGGGTACAAACATTATTGGGCACAGACAACAGCCCAAAGGGCAAGAAGGTAGAGACAACACCAATCAAGTTGTAGAAACATCTCAAGGATGGTCAAGGATGCACCTGAGATCTATTTTGAGTCTCATAGCAAAGGGTCTGAAAACTTATGTAAATTAGGATGTTTTTTTACAACAACTGTTTTTGCTTCATCATTATGGGGTATTGTGTGTAGATGGAGGAGGGAAAAACAACAAGCGAATCCATTTTAGAATAAGGCTGTAACGTAACAAAATGTGAAAAAAGGGCAGGGGTCCGATATCTCTCCGAATGCATGGAGGGCCCTTTGGGACACAAGGTACAGTAACCTCAATCAACTGCTCCCTTTTGAGCTGGTTTATAGAAAAAGTGTACTGGGATCAAAACTTGGTTCAAATACTATTCAACATCTTACGAATAATTTCAGCGTTTGCTCTGGTCTGTCTGGAGTGCAGGATGGGGGTTGCACTTTTGCAACTATTTCTATTGCTTCCATTGGAGCAGGCAAGCTCAATCAAGGCCAGATAAAGTATTACAAATGATTTCAAATAGGAACTAAAGTCTGATTTGGCACCTATAATCACATAAACAGTTGAAGTCGAAAGTTTACATACACTTAGGTAGGAGTCATTCAAACTTGTTTTTCAACCCCTCCACAAATGTCTTGTTAACAAACTATAGTTTTGTCAAGTCGGTTAGGACATCTACTTTGTGCATCATCAACAAAAAAAAATCATCAAAAAATTCTTAACAGTGGTGATCCTAACTGACCTGAGACAATGCATTTTTACTAGTGGTCCTTCTGTAGCTCAGTTGGTAGAGCATGGCGCTTGTAACGCCAGGGTAGTGGGTTCGATCCCCGGGACCACCCATACGTAGAATGTATGCAGAATGTATGCACACATGACTGTAAGTCGCTTTGGATAAAAGCGTCTGCTAAATGGCATATATTATTATAATATATATAATATATATTATTATATATTACTCTGATTAAATGTCAGGAATTGTGAAAAACTGAGTTTAAATGTATTTGGCTATGGTGTATGTAAACTTCCGACTTCAACTGTATGTTTGTTATTAATCATGTACTATGAATGGCCTTGTTGTGTGAAATGGTTCTGTTGTGTGAGGTTCAATAGAAAAGGGATCACTGGAGAATTCATTATAGAACACAACACACATTGTAACAAGGCATGTCCACTGCCTGGGCTCTGAGGTGGAGAAAGGGTTTTGATGTTATATACAAAAGAATATATAAACTGGTTGGGTCAAGTCCTGACAGCCGTGGTATATCAGACCGTATATAACAGGTATGACAAAATATATTTTTACTGCTCTAATTATATTGGTAACCAGTTTATTTTGTTTTTTGGCCAATATACCACGGCTAAGGGCTGTGTCCAGGTATTCCGCATTGCGTCGTGCTAAAGAACAGCCCTTAGCCATGGTATATTATCCATATACCACACCTCCTCGGGCCTTATTGCTTAAATAGCAACTCAGTGAAAAATTGTCCAAAAGGCAGACTATCCTTTCTGTATTGTTTATCAATAAGAAACCTACCATGTTTCTGTGGTGTCCATTCAACTCCATTTCAGTGGACTGGATGTAAGGTGTACTGCAAAACATGCTCTAATGTGTCATTCGGTATTAATTGACCATTAATTGAGTACTAATTGGGTGTTAATTTAGCCAAATTGAGTAAACAGGACACAATAGGTGTGCATGTGCTTCAGGTGTAGCCCTGAAGACGCTCAGAGTCTAATTTTCATAAGGTTTGAAACAGTATCAATAGTTTATACTACAGTACAATGTATAATACGTCTACCATATGTACAATAGCAGGTGACAGAATTTATAAGCCGCGTACACATACTAGTCCGAACTAAACTCGGAAATGTCTGACTTGCTGACTCCTTGAACGCAGCACGCGCATAAATACAACCAGTTAGAAGGTTGGAAATGTCAGTTTCAAAGTTGCGACTCGCATGTGAACGCGGAATTAATACCAAGTTTCATGGTGAAACAGCCTAACGTCAGAAGTGCTGAAGTTCCAAGGTATTGAAAAGGTAATATATTCCTCATGAATATTCATAAACGCGTCATACTAGAGTAGAGAAACAACATAGCTGGATCAGGTGACTCTTGGCCTTGATATTTCACAGACCATATCCCAAACTCAGATCTAATCAATCAAAACATTTCACAGTTTATACAACTGTTATTATTTTGATTATATGAACATGAATCAAGCGCAAGTACCCACCTGATAACGTGAAACCATAACACGAAGCTGTCAGCTTGTCTTTGATTCGACTTGACGATTAAAATGTACAGATATATAGCGATAGCGACAGTCCAGAAAAACGAACTGGTGTTGGCGAAAGTAGATATCGCTCCTTGAACGACGCAATCCACAGAATTTGATTCAAAGACACTCCAAACTCCGTATGCGTACGAGCCCGCAGACAACAAGTCAGCCACGGACAAGTAGACCAGAAGTGTTCTCGGCGTTGTCCTCAAATCTGGCCAAATGATGTAGGTAAAGATAATAAGTAAAGAGCCCAAAAAAGACAGGGCACACGAAATCAAAATAACTATCTGTTCTGAAATGTACACAACAGTCTGATTATCAACGGCCATGATATCCAAAACGACTGCGCGCTAGGTCAATCTACACTCACTAACAAGGCACGAATAGTTTTACAACATTCCAATATACACTTATTCCATCAACGAATAGGCCTAGTTGCTTGGGTGAACAAGTCACCGCGTCAAAGGATCCCGAAAACTGTAGTTGTAAAGTTAATGTGTGTGTCATGAACAACATTAGTGTGAGCACACTCATAGAATCGGCGGGTTGCCTTCAAAATAAAAGTCTCCCATCGAAACATGCAAACGGATCCAAATGTGGACTCGACACAATTGAACGAGTTCGACTATTCCCAAACTGGGATAAGTGTACGCGCAATGCCGTCGGGGGTAAGCCAAATAAAAATGTGATTCACCTTTTCAAACAGTTCGTTTAGATTTTCCAACGGGGCTATACATTTGGGTGATGAAAAGGCCAACAAAAACTATACGGACAACACCTTCATCAAACACTGTTTCACGACGCATCAGTGACATGGCTGGAGATGTTTTGAAACAGTTACTGCTTTGCATACAAGCCAGTGAATTATATGCGTTACAGTTGGATGAGTCAACAGACTTGGCGGGCCTGGCACAGCTCCCGGTATATGTCCGTTACGTTTATGGGGGGGGGGGGGGGGGGGTCAATTAAGGAAGACATCCTCTTCTGCAAACCCCTGGAAACCAGGACAACAGGAGAGGATATTTTTAAAGTACTGGACAGCTTTGTGACATCAAATGGACTTTGGTGGTCAAGGTGTGTTGGTATCTGTACTGATGGAGCAAAAACAATGACAAGGAGACATAGTGGAGTGGTAACGTGCAAGCAGTTGAGGGGCCCCCGTGTTGAGGATCAGCGTGGCGGATGTGTTATCTACCCTTACCACCTGGGGGCAGCTGTTACGCACGCCTCTATGAAGAGGGAACGCGACACCCTGCTACAACTAAACTCTCCGTGAAGTGAAAAAGGTATGGACTGTAGGTGCGAGTAAGAATGACAACAGAATGTGGTACCGTTTACAAGGACTTTATTCCTTTACACGGTAATATGGGGAAACGGGGCTGGACGGAACCAAAGCAAAGAAAGTAAATCTCAAAGCCCCCCCCTCTCTTATCTTACCTGCCTACCCACTACTTACCTAATTTAGCACCACCTGGTGCCCTAACCAAAATACAGGGGGTGGTCCACCCAGGTCTTACCTAGTGTGCCTAGACAGCGAATATGCTACAGGTATATGTATGCCCACGGGCCTCTTGCCTAAGCACTCCCTAGGTGCCTTCCCCTTCTGGGAACAAATGAAACAGAATATTAAACAATTTCACAAACAAACTAATATACAAACAAGGGACATCAAATAAGCGCTATCTAGCAAATCTACTTCCAGCAAAATTCTAGCAAAACTACCTCCAGCAAAATCTCTCTCCTGAAAAGAACTCTGGCTTTTATGTATCTTCAGATGGAATGGGTAATTGGAGACAGCTGTCTTGACGAGGGGGCGGGGTCAGCTCTCCAATTAGCCCTGGAGTTGACCAATCAGCTGCTTGATGGATTTCAGGAAGCCATTTCCTGAAATAAACACATGCAAACATACAAACTACAACACATAAACTGGGGAACGTAACAGCAGCCCGTCAGGAAGTCCAGGTTCCAGTTGCAGAGGGAGGTGTTTAGTCCCAGGGTCCTTAGCTTAGTAATGAGCTTTGAGGACACTATGGTGTTGAACGCTGAGCTGTTGTTAAGGAATAGCATTCTCACATTGGTGTTCCTTTTGTCCAGGTGGGAAAGGGCAGTGTGGAGTGCAATAGAGATTGCGTCATCTGTGGATTTGTTGGTGCGTTATGCAAATTGGGATAATGGTGTTGATGTGAGCCATGACCAGCTTTTCAAATGTTGCCTGTAATCAATGGCTTCTGGTTGGGGTATGTACGTACAGTCACTGTGGGGACGACGTCATCAATGCACTTATTGATAAAGCCAGTGACTGGTGTGGTGTACTCCTCAATGCCATCGGAAGAATCCCGGAACATGTTCCGGTCTGTGCTGCAAAACAGTCCTGTAGTTTAGCATCTGCTTCATCTGACTACTTTTCTTATAGACTGTGTCACTGGTGCTTCCTGCTTAATTTTTGCTTGTAAACAGGACTCAGGAGGATAGAATTATGGTCAGATTTGCCAAATGGAGGGCGAGGGAGAGCTTTGTACGTGTCTCTGTGTGTGGAGTAAAAGGTGGTCTAGAGTTTCCCCCCCCTCTGGTTGCACATTTAACATGCTGATAGAAATGAGGCAGGGTAGCCTAGTGGTTAGAGCGTTGGACTAGTAACTGGAAGGTTGCGAGTTCAACCCCCCTGTGCTGACAAGGTACAAATCTGTCGTTCTGCCCCTGAACAGGCAGTTAACCCACTGTTCCCAGGCCGTCATTGAAAATAAGAATATGTTCTTAACTGACTTGCCTGGTTAAATAAAGGTTAAAAAAAATTAAAAAAACTGATTTAAGTTTCCCTGCATTAAAGTCCCTGGCCACTAGGAGCGCCACCTGGATGAGCATTTTCCTGTTTGCTTATGGCAGTATACAGCTCATTGAGTGCAGTCTTAGTGCCAGCATCGGTCTGTGGTGGTATGTAGACAGCTACGAAAAATACAGATGAAAACTTTCTAGGTAGATAGTGTAGTCTACAGCTTATCATGAGATACTCCACCTCAGGCAAGCAAAATGTTGAGACTTCTTTAGATATCATGCACCAGCTCTTGTTCACATATTTGTGTAGGCCCCCGCCCCGTGTCTCATCAGAGGCTGCTGTTCTGTCCTAAATAAAGAGAAACATTATAAATTATTATTTGTGTCCTGATCCTATAAGACCTCTTTGTCACTTCCCAAGAGCCTGGTTGTGACAAAAACTCACACTCATTCTTATATTTGGCAGGCTTACAATGATGTCAAAAACAACATTTGAGAGTGCGCTGACCCTGGTGCTAGAGGAGATACGCAGGTGGAGGTTGAATGTTTGAAGGTTACTGGACTATAAAAAGTTTGGGAACCATTGAAATTCTAAAAAAAGTTGGAATGTTGTCGCATGTTTCAATCGGGGGACTTTTATTTTGAAAGCGAACATCGGATTGCACTATTGTTGCTCATGCTAATGTTGGTTACACACTGGTAGGAAACCCACACAAAAGTTTCTCTGCTGGACATATTAACCCCTCATTGACTCTCCTTAAAACATTCACCCAGACACCATTCTGCACTAAAGACTTTTAAAAAGAAGCAGTAAGGACTATATTTGGCCCTACTGTTGCCCTTTAGTTTGAGTGTACATTGGTGTAAAATACTTAAGTAAAAATACTGTATAGTACTTCTTAAATAGTTTTTGGGGGTATATGTACTTTACTATTTGTACTATTTAAAAAAAAACAATTTTTACTTTTACTTCACTACATTCCGAAAGAAAATCATATACTTTTTACTCCATACATTTTCCCTGACACCCAAAAGTACATTATGAATGCTTAGCAAGACTGGAAAATTGTTAAATTCACATACTTCTCAAGAGAACATCCCTGGTCATCCCTACTGCCTCTGATCTGGAGGACTCACTAAACAGAGAACATCCCTGGTCATCGCTACTGTCTCTGATCTGGTGGACTCACTAAACAGAGAACATCCCTACTACCTCTGATCTGGTGGACTCACTAAACAGAGAACATCCCTGGTCACCCCTACTGTCTCTGATCTGGTGGACTCACTAAACAGAGAATATCCCTGGTCCTCCCTACTGCCTCTGATCTGGTGGACTCACTAAACAGAGAACATCCCTGGTCATAACTACTGCCTCTGATCTGGAGGACTCACTAAACAGAGAACATCCCTGGTCGTCCCTACTGCCTCTGATCTGGAGGACTCACTAAACAGAGAACATCCCTGGTCGTCCCTACTGCCTCTGATCTGGAGGACTCACTAAACAGAGAACATCCCTGGTCGTCCCTACTGCCTCTGATCTGGAGGACTCACTAAACAGAGAACATCCCTGGTCGTCCCTACTGCCTCTGATCTGGTGGACTCACTAAACAGAGAACATCCCTGGTCACCCCTACTGCCTCTGATCTGGAGGACTCACTAAACATATCTGCTTAGTTTGTCAAATGTCGGCGTGTTGGAGTGTGCCTCTGGCTATCCGTAAATTAAATAAACAAGAAAATTGTACCTATTTTTACAAAATAGCTGTTCTTCCTGTTTTTCAAATGTTTTACTTCTATATCTATAGCTACAGTATTATCTTCATTGTTGTATACTTTTCAATATATTGATTTGAATTACACTACTGGTCCATAGTTTTTACAACACTTACTCATTCAAGGGTTTTTCTTTATTTAAAATAAATAAATTATACATTGTAGAATAACAGTGAAGACATCAAAAACTATGAAAAAACACATATGGAATCATTTAGTAACCAAAAAAGTATTCGAGATTCTTCAAAGTAGCCACCCTTTGCCTTGATGACAGCTTTGGACACTCTTGGCATTCTCTCAACCAACTTCATTGGGGTAGTCACCTGGAATCCATTTCAATTAATATAATAATAATAATATATGCCATTTAGCAGACGCTTTTATCCAAAGCGACTTACAGTCATGTGTGCATACATTCTACGTATGGGTGGTCCCGGGAATTGAACCCACTTCCCTGGCGTTACAAGCGCCATGCTCTACCAACTGAGCTACAGGACCACGACTCAATTAACAGGTGTGCCTTGTTAAAAGTTCATTTGTGGAATTTCTTTCCTTCTTAATGTGTTTGAGACAATCAAGTGTGTTGGGGGAGGGGGGTATACAGAAGATAGCCCTATTTGATAAAATACGTCCATATTATGGCAAGAACAGCTCAAATAAGCAAAGAGAAACGACAATCCATCATTATTTTAAGACATGAAGGTGAGTCAATTCAGAAAATGTGATGAACTTTGAAAGTTTCTTCAGGTGCAGTCGCAAAAACCATCAAGCACAATGATGAAACTGGCTCTCATGAGGACCGCCACAGGAAAGGAAGTCCCAGTGCTATCTCTGCTGCCGAGGATAAGTTCATTAGAGTTACAAGCCTCAGAAATTGCAGCCCAAATAAATGCTTCACAGAGTTCAAGTAACAGACTCATCTCAACATCAGAGGAGACTTTGTGAATCAGGCCTCCATGGTTGAATTGCTACTAATTGACACCAATAATAAGAAGAGACTTGCTTGAGCCATGAAACACGAGCAATGGACATTAGACATTCGAAATTTGTCCTTTTGTCTGGAGTCCAAATGTGAGATTTTTGGTTACAACCTCCATATCTTTGTGAGATGCAGAGTAGGTGAACGGATGATCTCTGAATGTGTGGTTCCCACCGTGAAGCATGGAGGAGGAGGTGTGATGGTGTGGAGGTGCTTTGCTGGTGACACTGTCTGTGATGTATTTAGAATTCAAGGCACTTACCCAGCATGGCTACCACAGCATTCTGCAGCAATACACCATCCCATCTGGTTTGGGCTTAGTGGGAATATCATTTATTTTCCAACAGAACAATGACCCAACACACCTCCAGGCTGTGTAAGGGCTATTTGACCAAGAGGGAGAATGATGGAGTGCTGCATCAAATAACCTGGCCTCCACAGTCACCTGACCTCAACCAAATTGAGGTGGTTTGGGATGAGTTGGACCGAAGAGTGAAGGAAAAACAGCCAACAAGTGCTCAACATATGTAGGAACTCCTTCAAGACTGTTGAAATGCATTCCAGGGGAAGCTGGTTGAGAGAATTATTATTATTATTATTATTATTATTATTATTATTATTATTATTATTTATTATTATTATTATTATTAGAATGCCAAGAGTGTGCAAAGCTGTCATCAAGGCAAAGGTTTGGCTATTTGAAGAATCTCAATGATAAAATATATTTTGATTTGTTTAACACTTTATTGGTTACTACATGATTCCATATGTGTTATTTCATAGTTTTGATGTCTTCACTATTATTCTACAATGTAGAAATAAAGAAAAAACACATGAATGACTGATGTTCTAAAACTTTTGACTGGTAGTGAATGTTAGCAGATTACATATCTAATGTCAACTTCCATGTTTATATTCCCATGTTTGTATAATGTGGATTTGCAATTTGCTACATGATAACAGGACAATGCAAATGGCTCTGGCAGTCAAACAAATGCAAGTAACTGTAGCCAATATAATAAAAAATAATAAAAAACTTTATTTAACTTTGCAAGTCCGTTAAGAACAAATTCTTATTTACAATGATGGCCTATCGGGGAACAGTGGGTTAAACTGCCTTGTTCCGGGGCAGAACAACAGATTTTTACCTTGTCAGTTCAGGGATTCAATCCGGCAACCTTTCGGTTACTGGCCCAACGCGCTAAACCACTAGACTACCTACCACACATACAATGTTTCTCTTGACTCAAGATCATCTTTAATCCTTTAAGGTCTGTGCTAAGATTGGACAGGTATTCTAAAATGAAAATGCAGATCAAACAGGAAATGACGAATGATAAAGACAAGGTATAGAGACATGACTATATTGACAGTTTATTTTTCAATATTTTCTGTTTATTTTCAATATCCCAGAGCAAGTGATTGCAAAAACCATTGCAAATATATATTTTAAGAGATACAAACCGGTAATTACTATAATAACTTAATAACACATCAACACATATTCGCTATGTCCAATTTGGTTCAATTTAACATTTGAGCCACAAGATGGCGATAGAGGATTGCATTGATTTCAAACAGAATAGCACGCACTCATGTTATACACACAATGTCACCATATACCAAAAGCATCATCAGTCTATCATCCGTCATGAGTCCAGTGGTACTAATCGTACTAAAAATAGTGCTCTTCTCTTCCTCATTCCTTCTGTCGCTCTGGGGGAATGACATCTGAGAGCCAGGGGGCCAATGGCCTACTTGCTGATTCCAGGGGGCCAATGGCCTTCTTGCTGATTCCAGGGGGCCAATGGCCTACTTGCTGATTCCAGGGGGCCAATGGCCTTCTTGCTGATTCCAGGGGGGCAATGGCCTTCTTGCTGATTCCAGGGGGGCAATGGCCTTCTTGCTGATTCCAGGGGGCCAATGGCCTACTTGCTGATTCCAGGGGGCCACAATGGTCTTCTTGCTGATTCCAGGGGGCCACAATGGTCTTCTTGCTGATTCCAGGGGGCCACAATGGTCTTCTTGCTGATTCCAGGGGGCTAATGGCCTTCTTGCTGATTCTAGGGGGCCAATGGCCTTCTTGCTGATTCCAGGGGCCTGGGCTTGTAGTGCGAAGAATTTCTGCGGCAGTATACTTGCTGATTGCTTCGTTCTCTCCCTCACAACAACCAGCTAAGACACTGCCAGAGAAACACTCCCAGCAGCCACATCCATCCAGCAGATCCTGCGTTACTGGCCTCTTCATCTTCACTGGTTGGTACAGTTTCCCACTGCTATGTTTCCAACAGGGAATCAACCCCCCCCCCCCCCTCCACCCTCCACACCACACACACACACACACACACACACACACACACACACACACACACACACACACACACACACACACACACACACACACACACACACACACACACACACACACACACACACACACAGTGGTCACTGTCAGGTCCGACCCGGTGATGTTGTCAGAGAATGGTCAGTTCAATAGGTGTCCGCCTCGAAGGGGGTATAGTGAGGTAGTCCTCCTGTGATTTTCATTCTGAAAGAGATCAAATGTATACAGTAAAGGTCATGTGAGGTCACAATCTGGATGGCAGTCAATTAAGAGGTAACGGTCAATTAAGAGGTAACGGTCAATTAAGAGGTAACGGTCAATTAAGAGGTAACGGTCAATTAAGAGGTAACGGTCAATTAAGAGGTAACGGTCAATTAAGAGGTAACGGTCAATGAAGAGGTTAACCTTTTGCCTCTCCATCAGTTTCTGTCATGCTATATTCTGTAACACTGATACTAACTGAAAACAAGGGGCTGTGCCAGGACAAACGTGATGCATTGGGAGAACCATTTCTGACTGGTACTCTTGCGACACGTATTCTGGCCACACGTAGAGGAGAGGAAAAGCACAGAATCACTGTACACAGCATGAACCAAAAACACCTCCTCAACTAAAAATAGCCTTACCGTGATTTATACTCTTGCAACAAAAAGATTAGTTTTGATTCAGAACCATTTTTTTTGTGCGTGTGTGTGACGTACGTGCGTGCGTTCGTGTGTGTGTGTGTGTGCTATCAGTCTGCCTCCCTCACTGCAGAGTTATTTTGAGCAGGCGGACAGAGTGTCCATTCCTTACAGTACAATACACTTCCTCAGCCCCTCACTGGCAAAGGTTCTGCTGACAGGACAATAGTGCTATGGGAGAGCCTTCTAGTAGCTTGTGAGTGAGAGGAGAGAGAGAGAGACATAGAGGACCTGTAAAGGGTGGCAGGGTGGGAGGGTACTGCCAAGGAGCATGAAGGAAGGGAGATCAACACTCCACTCAAACACAGTTAATAGCTGTAGTATTCTTGCTGCTCACTAGGGGCTGGCTCTCTTAACTAAGAATTTTAAAAATATATTGGATCGCTGAAGGGGTGCTCCGTCCTTGGAACATGAAACTAGAACGATGAAAGGAGGGGGGTTAGTATTAATTAGTGTTAAGCACTAGCTGCTAGAGTATGTGACCACATTGTCCTATGAAGAAGCATTCAAGCATAGTTGAAGGGAGGAGGCCTCTGACTGCATCACTGTTGAGATCCACAGCTATGAGTGTGACACAGAGTTAGCATTGCAGTTTAGCCATGAGGTCATGTGCCTCTGGAATGAAACAAAGGAGCCCGTTATGGCGTTGTTGTTTACTTGTTTAGTTGTTGTTTACTTGTTTAGTTGTTGTTTACTTGTTTAGTTGTTGGCAGGGGATGCTGTCATTTTTTTTTGGGGGGGGGGGTAGCAAGGGAAAGACCCAATATTTTGACTAAGGAACACGCGCACACACATACGAACACACACACATACGAACACACACACATACGAACACACACACACACACATATACGAACACACACACATAAGAACACACACACACACACACACACACACACACACACACACACACACACACACACACACACACACACACACACACACATACACACACACACACACATAAGAACACACACACACACACACACACACCATCTTAATCTATCCTCGTGGGAACCTAATATTAATTTCCATTCAAAATCCTATTTTACCTAACCCTAATCCTAATCCTAATTCTTACCCTAACTTTAACCCTAAACCTAACCTCTAAGATTAAAATTGCCTTTGTCCTCATGGAAATGTGAGAAATGTCCCCATGAGACAGAATTGTCCTTGTTTTACTGGGGATTTTAGGTCCCCACAAGGATAGAATAACTAACACACACACACACACACACACACACACACACACACACACACACACACACACACACACACACACACACACACACACACACACACACACACACACACACACACACACACACACACACACACACACACACACACACACACACACACACACACACACACACACACACACCTCATGACCTGCTTTTTGCTGCAGTTGCTAAATGAATGCAGTTGGTTATGTGTGTGTATATGTGTGTGAGCCAGACGCTTGCTGCCGTGGCGACGGTAACCACATGACAACAATAATTCCTTCCTGCTTTAGTCTTGATGTAACCCTTTACTAATACATGATAGCAGAATAGAACTCTGGTTCGGGGAAACAACCACCTCCCAACTGGCTGACTGGCTGACTGGCTGGTTGGCTGGCTGGCTGACTGGCTGACTGGGTGGTTGGGCTGACTGGCTGGTTGGCTGACTGGCTGATTGGCTGACAGTAACTTGATGTAACCCTTTACTAATACATGATAGCAAAATAGAACTCTGGTTCGGGGAAACAACCACCTCCCAAACTGGCTGGTTGGCTGGCTGGCTGACTGGCTGGTTGGCTGACTGGCTGACTGGCTGTTTGGCTGACTGGCTGGTTGGCTGACTGGCTGGTTGGTTGGCTGACTGGCTGGTTGGTTGACTAAGGTGGTTGGCTGGTTGGCTGACTGGCTGGTTGGCTGACTGGCTGGTTGGCTGACTGGCTGACTGGCTGGTTGGCTGACTGGCTGACTGGCTGGTTGGCTGACTGGCTGACTGGCTGACTGGCTGGTTGGCTGACTGGCTGGTTGGCTGGCTGGCGGACTGGCTGACTGGCTGACTGGCTGGTTGGCTGGCTGGCTGACAGTAACTAACACACGCCACGAGCCTACCATCAGCCCCCTGTGTCTGAAACAGCTTATATAGACTTAGGTTAGATTCAGATGAGGTTATATAGATGTAGGTTGTACGGTTATTACTGTATAGGGTAGTTAGGACTGTTATCTTATCTGTATAGGGTAGTTAGGGCTGTTATCTTATCTGTTAGTTAGGACTGTTATCTTATCTGTATAGGGTAGTTAGGGCTGTTATCTTATCTGTATAGGGTAGTTAGGGCTGTTATCTTATCTGTATAGGGTAGTTAGGACTGTTATCTTATCTGTATAGGGTAGTTAGGGATGTTATCTTATCTGTATAGGGTAGTTAGGACTGTTATCTTATCTGTGTAGGGTAGTTAGGGCTGTTATCTGTATAGGGTAGTTAGGACTGTTATCTGTATAGGGTAGTTAGGACTGTTATCTTATCTGTGTAGGGTAGTTAGGGCTGTTATCTGTGTAGGGTAGTTAGGACTGTTATCTGTATAGGGTAGTTAGGGCTGTTATCTGTATAGGGTAGTTAGGCCTGTTATCTGTATAGGGTAGTTAGGACTGTTATCTGTATAGGGTAGTTAGGACTGTTATCTGTATAGGGTAGTTAGGACTGTTATCTGTATAGGGTAGTTAGGACTGTTATCTGTATAGGGTAGTTAGGACTGTTATCTGTATAGGGTAGTTAGGACTGTTATCTGTATAGGGTAGTTAGGACTGTTATCTGTATAGGGTAGTTAGGACTGTTATCTGTATAGGGTAGTTAGGACTGTTATCTGTATTAGTTAGGACTGTTATCTGTATAGGGTAGTTAGGACTGTTATCTGTATAGGGTAGTTAGGACTGTTATCTGTATAGGGTAGTTAGGACTGTTATCTGTATAGGGTAGTTAGGACTGTTATCTTATCTGTGTAGGGTAGTTAGGCGTGTTATCTTTTTGTGGCATGGCTTATCGCCCTGGGTTACCCATAACTGGGTTAACTAATACTAGTGGGTTTCATGAGTCACATTTGAACATGTTCTATAAGAGCTGGGTTTGAGGTATTGTTCTGTTACCAGGGAAGTATTAGCTTTGACAACAAACCCATGGCAATTTCTTTCTTGTTCTTTTATCACCTCACTAAGAGTGATATTTATTGACATAACTGTGCATTGTAATAAAAATAGTTTTGCTTGTCAGTACAGTGCTCTCTCTCTCTCTTACTGCCTCTCTCTCTCTCTCACTGCTCCTCTCTCTCTCTCTCACTGCTCCTCTGTCTCTCTGTCTCTGTCTCTCTCTCTCTCTGCTCCTCTGTCTCTCTGTTTCTATCTCTCTCTCTCTGCTCTCTCTCTCTCTCTCTCTCTCTCTCTGCTCCTCTCTCTCTCTCTCTCTCTCTCTCTCTCTCTCTGTCTCTCTGTCTCTCTGTCTCTCTCTCTCTCTCTCTCTCTCTCTCTCTCTCTGCTCTCTCTGCTCCTCTCTCTCTCTCTCTCTGCTCCTCTGTCTCTCTGTTTCTATCTCTCTCTCTCTGCTCTCTCTCTCTCTCTCTCTCTCTCTCTCTCTCTCTCTCTGCTCTCTCTCTCTCTCTCTCTCTCTCTCTCTCTCTCTCTCTCTCTCTCTCTCTCTCTCTCTCTCTCTCTCTCTCTCTCTCTCTCTCTCTCTCTCTCTCTCTCTCTCTCTCTCTCTCTCTCTCTCTCTCAATTCAATTCAAGGGGCTTTATTGGCATGGGAAACATATGTTAACATTGTCAAAGCAAGTGAAGTAGATAAAAAGTGAAATAAACAAAAGAATGAACAGTAAACATTAAACTCACAGATGTTCGAAAATAATTATGGTTACGGTGTTGTAACCATGTGCAAATGGTTAAAGTACAAAGGGAAACATGTGTCTCTATTATGGTCATACATTGGACAGGAGGTTTGGAAGTGCAGCTCAGTTTCCATCTCATTTTGTGGGCAGTGTGCACATAGCCTGTCTTCTCTTGAGAGCCATGTCTGCCTACGGCGGCCTTTCTCAATAGCAAGGCTATGCTCACTGAGTCTGTACATAGTCAAAGATTTCCTTAAGTTTGGGTCAGTCACAGTGCTCAGGTATTCTGCCACTGTGTACTCTCTGTTTGGGGCCAAATAGCGCATTCTAGTTTGCTCTGTTTTTTTTGTTAATTCTTTCCAATGTGTCAAGTAAATATCTTTTGGTTTTCTCACAATTTGGTTGGGTCTAATTGTGCTGCTGTGCTGGGGCTCTGTGGGGTGTGTTTGTGTTTGTGAACAGAGCCCCAGGACCAGCTTGCTTAGGGGACTCTTCTCCAGGTGCATCTCTCTGTAGGTGATGGCTTTGTTATGGAAGGTTTGGGAATCGCTTCCTTTTAGGTGGTTGTAGAATTGAACGTCTCTTTTCTGGATTTTGATAATTAGCGGGCATCGGCCTGATTCTGCTCTGCATGCATTATTTGGTGTTATATGTTGTACATGGAGGATATTATTGCAGAATTCTGCGTGCAGAGTCTCAATTTGGTGTTTGTTCCATTTTGTGAATTCTTGGTTGGTGAGCGGACCCCAGACCTCACAACCATCAAGGGCAATGAGTTCTATAACTGATTCAATTATTTTTTGCCAGATCCTAATTGGTATATAAAATGTTATGTTCCTTTTGATGGCATAGAATGCCCTTCTTGCCTTGTCTCTCAGATCATTCACAGCTTTGTGGATGTTACCTGTGGCGCTGATGTTTAGTATGTATAGTTTTTTGTGTGCTCTAGGGCAACGGTGTCTAGATGGAAATTGTATTTGTAGTCCTGGTGACTGGACCTTTTTTGAAACAGCATTATTTTGGTTTTTATTTTGATTTACTGTCAGGGCCCAGGTTTGACAGAATCTGTGCAGAAGATCTAGGTGCTGCTGTAGGCCCTCCTTGGTTGGTGACAGAAGCACCAGATCATCAGCAAACAGTAGACATTTGACTTCTGATTCTAGTAGGGTGAGGCCGGGTGCTGCAGACTGTTCTAGTGCCCTTGCCAATTGTTGCGGAGCTTTGGCTTAAGCTGCATCCCTGTCTCACCCCACGGCCCTATGGGAGGAAATGTGTGTGTTTTTTGCCTATTCTAACCACACACTTGTTGTTTGTGTACATGGATTTTATAATGTTGAATGTTTTTCCCCCAACACCACTTTCCATCAATTTGTATAGCAGACCTTCATGCCAAATTGAGTCAAAGGCTTTTTTGAAATCAACAAAACATGAGAAGACTTTGCCTTTGTTTTGTTTTGTTTGTTTGTCAATTATGGTGTGCAGGGTGAATACGTGGTCTGTTGTGCGGTACTTTGGTAAAAAGCCAATTTGTCATTGGCTCAGTACATTTTTTTCACTGAGGAAATGTATGAGTCTGCTGTTAATGATAATGCAGAGGATTTTCCCAAGGTTGCTGTTGACACATATCCCACGGTAGTTATTGGGGTCAAATTTGACTCCACTTTTGTGGATTGGGAGATCAGTCCTTAGTTCCAAATATTGGGATAAATGCCAGAGCTAAGGATGTCATTGTAAATAAGAATTTGTTCTTAACTGACTTACCTAGTTAAAATTTAAAAAATGAGGGAGAGGAATAGACAGATGAAGAGAACAGACATGAGGTCATCTGTTCAAAAGGGCACTAGTGCAGGGAAACATACTTAGTGTTTACCGTGACCAGATGAAACATACTTAGTGTTTACCGTGACCAGATGGAACATACTTAGTGTTTACCGTGACCGCAGGGAAACATACTTAGTGTTGACCGTGACCAGATGAAGCATACTTAGTGTTTACCGTGACCAGATGAATCATACTTAGTGTTTACCGTGACCAGATGGAACATACTTAGTGTTGACCGTGACCAGATGAAGCATACTTAGTGTTTACCGTGACCAGATGAATCATACTTAGTGTTTACCGTGACCGCAGGGAAACATGAAACATACTTAGTGTTTACCATGACCGCAGGGAAACATGAAACATACTTAGTGTTTACCATGACCGCAGGGAAACATGAAACATACTTAGTGTTTACCGTGACCAGATGAAACATACTTAGTGAGTACCGTGACCAGATGAAACATACTTAGTGTTTACTGTGACCAGATGAAACATACTTAGTGTTTACTGTGACCGCAGGGAAACATACTTAAGTGTTTACCGTGACCGCAGGGAAACATACTTAAGTGTTTACCGTGACCGCAGGGAAACATACTTAGTGTTTACCGTGACCAGATGAAACATACTTAGTGTTTACCGTGACCAGATGAAGCATACTTAGTGTTTACCGTGACCAGATGAAACATACTTAGTGTTTACCGTAACCGCAGGGAAACATACTTAGTGTTTACCGTGACTGCAGGGAAACATACTTCAATGTTTACCGTGACCGCAGGGAAACATGAAACATACTTAGTGTTTACCGTGACCAGATGAAACATACTTAGTGTTTACCGTGACCAGATGAAACATACTTAGTGTTTACGGTGACCAGATGAAACATACTTAAGTGTTTACCGTGACCAGATGAAACATACTTAGTGTTTACCGTGACCAGATGAAACATACTTAGTGTTTACCGTGACCAGATGAAGCATACTTAGTGTGTACCGTGACCGCAGGGAAACATACTTAGTGTTTACCGTGACCAGATGAAACATACTTAGTGTTTACCGTGACCGCAGGGAAACATACTTAGTGTTTACCGTGACCAGATGAAGCATACTTAGTGTTTACCGTGACCAGATGAAGCATACTTAGTTTTTACCGTGACCAGATGAAACATACTTAGTGTTTACCGTGACCGCAGGGAACATACTTAGTGTTTACCGTGACCAGATGAAACATACTTAGTGTTAACCATGACCAGATGAAACATACTTAGTGTTTACCGTGACCGCAGGGAACATACTTAGTGTTTACCGTGACCAGATGAAACATACTTAGTGTTAACCATGACCAGATGAAACATACTTAGTGTTTACCGTGACCAGATGAAACATACTTAGTGTTTACCGTGACCAGATGAAACATACTTAGTGTTTACCGTGACCGCAGGGAACATCGCCTTTAATTGTCAATCGCGCTATAAAGCTGAACATGGGCAATACAGATTGAACAGGGCCTCATTCTCTCTACAATATGTCTGTCTCACTGTCTCACCTTGGCTTGTGTTTGTAATTCAACAGCTTTACCTCACAGACACATGCATCAAGCTTTATTATTATAATAATTATTATTATAATTTAAAAACATGTATTTGACCTTTATTTAACTAGGCAAGTCAGTTAAGAACAAATTCTTATTTTACCGATGGCGACCTACCTGGACGATGCTGGGCCAATTGTGAGCCGCTCCCTATTGGACTCCCAGTCACAGCCGGTTGTGATACAGCCTGGAATCAAACCAGGGTCTGTAGTGACGCCTCTAGCACTGAGATGCAGTGCCTTATATCGCTGTGCCACATCGGGAGCTTTAACACTCTTAGTTACCACAAAACACTAACACTGTTGACTCGGTAACTACCTACCTGCTTGTGTAGGTTGGAGAGATGGGAAGAACATCCAGGGATCCTAATTCCACATATCTGATGTGTAATGATTTACTACAGGACTTACTGAATATTACATCTGTTGATTGGCTCTTTTCTTCCCTTCTATATGCCTACATCAAAGTGCAGATCACTGTTCATTATATGCAACACAAATAGAAAATGAAAAGCGTCTCCTACCCAAGTCTGCCTGCTTCCCACCTTGATAAACGTTGTGGTTCCTCTGTGGCAGCTGGTAGGTAAGTGGAGGAAGCCTGCTGTCTCGGCTGATGAAGAGGAGGTTTCACTGTGAAGGGGAATCCCCAAGAGCTAGGCTAGAGGAGCAGAGAAAATAAGTACCTTTTAAAAAAATATATATATTTTTTTAGTAATATTGTCCATTGACTAACTTTTGCTCCTTTTCAGGAGGAAAGGTCATTTATAAACTTTCTCCAGCCAATAGGAAATATGACAATATTGTGTGTGTTTTTAGTCATTCATAGAGGACAGTCCAGAGGGTGGAAGTGTATAATTGGTAACTCGCTGTTACAGATGCACTTATTGTACGATAAAAATGACCCTTTACCCAGAGATTACATGGTCAACCGGTAACGACACAGTAATAACTTATGAGTTCTGTTTCTTTCTGTGGGATTTTTGGGGGGGAAACATGCAGCCACTCTTTTTCACCCCAGTATCTCTACTTTCACCCCAGTATCTCTACTTTTACGTTGCTACTATTGGCCTATTTATTGTCTTACCTCCTCACGCCATTTGCACACACTGTAATATAGTCTTTCTTTCCCCCCTATTGTGTTATTGACTGTATGTTTGTTTATGTGTAACTCTGTGTTGTTGTTAGTGTCGCACTGATTTGCTTTATCTTGGCAAGGTCGCAGTTGTAAATGAGAACTTGTTCTCAACTGGTCTACCGGGTTAAATAAAGGGGAAATTAAAAATAAATTAAAAATGTAAAAACAAGGCTACCATTACATACTATAGCTACATGCTAGTGGAACAGTAGACGACCATTAAATACTGTAGCTACATGCCAGTGGAACAGTGAAATGCCATTTTCTCTTTTCAGTAGTGTAGAAGTAAGAGACCAGCAGTTATTTGAGCGAGCTAGTAGAGGGTACCTACAGTATGATTAGGCTAGAAGAAGTCCATTCAGGAGGGAACATATTAAACATTAGACTTACCAGTAAAGTAGTGTTTGGATCGAGGACAGATTATAGACTGGCTAAAGATCCAGGGTCCTGTTCTGGTTCTGTTCAGTGTGTCTGTCCACTCTTGAGTGTCCAGGACAGTCAACTGCCAGAGTTGAGCAGCTCTGCCGGTTCCTGTTTGTCTGCCCAGGGGGTCACTTCAAGCAGGGCATGGTGAAACCGTTGAGAGCCTTGCCCTCTCTCCTTCCTCGGCCAGGCGAGCCAGTACAAGTCGAGGCATGTTTCAACATGCACAGCTCAGCCAGCCCAGGCAGAGGACATCAGAGTGAGGGGAGGAGCAGAGTGAGAGTGAGAGGGGGGGTGGGGGGGGCATATAGTATGCTTATTAAACCTTGTAGGAGCATATCAGAAACAAACCGACAGAAGTGGAAAGATCCAGAAAGATCGACTGTTGGAGGAACTTTAAACTGACATGTATATTGTGTCAGAAAATGTATGATATTATATTATTATTATTAGTATTATTATTATTATTATTATAATAAAACGTATGTACTTTTTCCCCTTCAGATAGTTTTCACTTTTTGAAATGTCTGTTGTTCTCATCTTTCCGCACTGCAGTAGAGGTCACTCACTACACGTAGAATAGACCAACTGGATTTTCTGGAGCGAAACTGCATAAATTCAGCGTTTTACTTTTCCAGAAAACATCTTCAATGACCAGCAGCTACAGGAATTATAAATAGTTTGGCAAATATGTAATAGTGCTAGAATCTGCATGACTCTGGTAGCCTTCTCTAGGGGAGAATCTCAATTACATCCTCTCTTCTCGCTCCTCAACCCCCTTCTCAAAACCCATTGGATGAGAAAGCTATAGGTCCCCCTCCCCCTCTGATCTTCCCCTCCAATGGGATTTGAGAATGAAGCGATGGAGGGAGGGAGGGACGCAAGGAATATGTAATTGAGATTCTCCCAAAGTCTCTGCGTAGGAATGTCCCAGGGCTTTATTCAAGCAGAAGCATAACAGCTTCCATGATAGAAATGTGAAGGTCATTTGAGATTGAGCAGACATGTGTAGTGTTTAACGTAAATGCAGTCTCCTCTGAAAGCACGAACACTGCCTTTAAATTTCAATCACGCTGTAAAGCCGAACTTCCGCAATGCGGATTGAATAGAGCCCTTACTCTGCTGATGCTGCTCGTTTACATCCAGAAAACACACACTGCAGACTACCTACAATTACCAACGGGCCTATATGAATTACCAAAGGCAACCATGAATATGAATTACCAACGGGCCTACAAGAACTACCAATGGCAACCATGAATATGAATTACCAATGGCAACCATGAATATGAATTACCAACAGGCCTACATGAACTACCAATGGCAACCATGAATATGAATTACCAACAGGCCTACATGAACTACCAATGGCAACCATGAATATGAACTACCAACAGGCCTACATGAACTACCAATGGCAACCATGAATATGAACTACCAACAGGCCTACATGAACTACCAATGGCAACCATGAATATGAATTACCAACAGGCCTACATGAACTACCAATGGCAACCATGAATATGAACTACCAACAGGCCTACATGAACTACCAATGGCAACCATGCATATTAATTACCAACAGGCCTACATGAACTACCAATGGCAACCATGAATATGAATTACCAACAGGCCTACATGAACTACCAATGGCAACCATGAATATGAATTACCAATGGCAACCATGAATATGAATTACCAACGGGCCTACATGAACTACCAATGGCAACCATGAATATGAATTACCAACAGGCCTACATGAACTACCAATGGCAACCATGAATATGAATTACCAACAGGCCTACATGAACTACCAATGGCAACCATGAATATGAATTACCAACAGGCCTACATGAACTACCAATGGCAACCATGCATATTAATTACCAACAGGCCTACATGAACTACCAATGGCAACCATGAATATTAATTACCAACAGGCCTACATGAACTACCAATGGCAACCATGAATATGAATTACCAACAGGCCTACATGAACTACCAATGGCAACCATGAATATGAATTACCAATGGCAACCATGAATATGAATTACCAACGGGCCTACATGAACTACCAATGGCAACCATGAATATGAATTACCAACAAGCCTACATGAACTACCAATGGCAACCATGCATATTAATTACCAACAGGCCTACATGAACTACCAATGGCAACCATGAATATGAACTACCAACAGGCCTACATGAACTACCAATGGAAACCATGAATATTAATTACCAACAGGCCTACATGAACTACCAATGGCAACCATGAATATTAATTACCAACAGGCCTACATGAACTACCAATGGAAACCATGAATATTAATATGATTAAGACATCGTGGATGAAGATGCTCAATTCACATAAAAAAGTGTATGTTTTATGTTTTAGAAAAAACAAAACATTTACACATTTTTTTCTGAAGAAAATAATCTCATTATATTTCTAATGAAATGTATCAAGAACTACCTTCAGTGGTAGATGATGGCAATGGAAAGGGCTCCAGATGTTAAACTGGGAAGGTCGCATAATATTTCTCCTTTTCTATTATTAGGAATATTGCAGCCGTGCAAAAAAGACAAGGATATTGTTTTTTGGAAAAACGTTTCCTGATTAATCTTGGATATGCGCAACCAGATCTGGAGCACCGCCCAACGTGTTGCAGGTAGATCTCTGACTTTCAAACTGTATCATGTCACTTTTTGTGTAAAATGCTAATTTCCAGATCACTGTAAAATTATAAGGTCTCTCACTCTCTCTATCTCTGTCTCTCTCCTCTCTCCTCACTCTCCTCTCTCCCCTCTCTCTCTCCTCTCTCCTCACTCTCTCCTCTCTATCTCCTCACTCACCTCTCTCTCCTCACTCTCTCCTCTCCTCTCTCCTCACTCTCTCTCCTCTCTCTCTCTTCTCTCTCCTCTCACTCTGTGTGTGTGTGGATGTGTGTCCCACCCGCCCCTCTGCAGTAGAGAGAGAGAGAGAGAGAGAGAGAGAGAGAGAGAGAGAGAGAGAGAGAGAGAGAGATGGAACCAGAGAA